>NW_026585685.1:4647491-4700651 GCF_907164565.1 Psammomys obesus
CTTTCCTTTCCTTTCCTTTCCTTTCCTTTCCTTTCCTTTCCTTTCCTCCCCTCACCTTCCTTCCTTCCTTCCTTCCTTCCTTCCTTCCTTCCTTCCTTCCTTCCTTCCTTCCTTCTTTCCTTCTTTCCTTCCTGGCTTTTTTCCTTCTTAATTTCTTTTTTTAAATTTTGAGACATGATATCACTAAGTTGCTTAGACAGATGCAATCCTTCTGTCTCAATCCCACAAATAGCTGAATTACAGGCTTGTGCCTCCTGGCCTGGCTGAGATTCTATCTCTATTATACACAGATTGTCAGATCCAGGGCTTTGGATCTATTAGGCCAAGGCTCTGCTATTCAGGCCTTCAGCTACATCCCCAGCGTCGTCATTCTCTGCATACTCCAAGCTTTTGTCATATGTATTAATTTTTATTTTAAAGTTATTTTTATTTTAGTTAAAAAACAATCCCTAAAACTGTTGAATACCATTTGAAAAAGAGAAAGTAAACTTTGTTTCCTGGGGGTGAGGTATTTTTTTTTAATAGAAAATAGGAATATTGCAGTTATTAAATATGAAGAAATATTAAAAATGAAAGATCCATTGAGCTTTAATAAACAATCCATTTCTAATGTCTGGATTCAAGTGCTAATATTACTAAAGTGTGGCTGGCATTGTCATAGCTTCTGTAGATTTCCTCTCTCATAGACAGACCAGGAAACATCTTGGTTCTATGTTTTTGCAGTCTTGATACTAAGCAACTGGTTATGAGCACAGCACCCTTGCATAGCAAGTGCTCAGACATTTGTTGTATTAAAACGATTCGTAAGGATGAGCTTGCCACTTGAACATACCAATATGCCTTGATTGAAGTAAATGTTGTACTTATTAAGGTGCAAGACCTTTTTTTCTACCACCAGAATAAACATATTTACCTCTGAAGCTGGTTTCTCCTAAATCCATCTCCAGCGTTTTGCTTGAGACCATCTGGTCCCATGTTTTCAGTTATTTTTCAGGATAGTTTTGATACATTATTGGCATTTCCTCATATTTCATACCTCCTTTAAACTTCTTGGTTTATTTGCTCCCGTTTGGCTGCTGCCAACCCCGCTCCTTCCTTAGCCAGTGTTATGGAAGACCCTGGCCTGCCTTGTTACAGATGAAGGTGTGTCTGCTCGGGCTAGCCTCTGTGCCCCGTTTATAGTCCTGCCCGCGAGCTGTAGAGGTCTGCGCTCCTGGTTCTATTGCACTCATGCTTTCTTGGACTAGCTCGGCAAACCATCTGTATTCACAAGGTATCAAGAAGGGACCTTGTACAGCTCTGGAGACAGTCAGACTTTGGTTCCATTCTCCCCTTAGTAGAGAACCATTTTTTTTTTCCCTCTCCAAAAGATAACTTCTGTTATGCCTTTTATATACTAGCTTCTTAAAAATTGTGGCTCATGTAAATGAACCAGGTTATGAAAAAATTGACAAGACTAGGATTCCAAATGCCAAACAGCCAAAATCCGATTCAAATTCAAGTATGTAGCAGTGTTGCCTGGTGCCACTTTCCTTGGGGCCTCGATTTGGAACACATACATGCTCGGTTCACACTTAGCCTGCCAGAGCAGCCATACAGCAGCACCAAACACTGCCTGAAACTCCTCTGCTTGGATTTGACTAATACCAAATGAATCGCATCTCATTTGTACGTACATTTCATTTGTGTGTACATTCTTTTTTTTTAATTTTTGGTATTTCAAGACAAGCTTTCTCTGTGTATCGCTGGCTGTCCTGGGAACTCACTTTGTAGCAGGTTGGCCTTGAACTCACAGAGATCTACCGGCCTCTGTCTCCCGAGTGCTGGGATCACAGGTGTGCACCACCACTCCCAGCTACAATTTTTTAAATTGTATGCACATAGCTTTGGTTCTTAGAAACATGATGGTTAATTATGGAAAACAGTGACTTAGTGCTTTCCACCATTATCCCGGCACTAGTGTCACATTAGCACATCTTTGGATTGTACGTCATGTTAAAATATGGGATTTAAAAAATTGTGATCTTTAAGGTTTGAGTTGCTGTTTGAGATTCATTAAGACCATTAAGTAAATGAAGTTTTATTTGAGATTAGGGTAGAATTTCTGAAATTTTCTGATAGAACCCTGAACATGCTTCTGCCATTTTTGTACTACATATTCATGAGAAGTGGCTTTCTCAGATCTGCTTTTTTTAAAAGAAGATTTATGTATGTATGTATGTATGTATGTATGTATGTATGTATGTATGTATGTATGTATGTATATAATATCTGCCTGTGTGTACACCTGCAGGCCAGAAAAGGGTACCAGATTTCATTATAGATGGTCATGAGCCACCATGTGGTTGCTGGGAATTGAACTCAGGACCTTTGGAAGAACAGCCAGTGCTTTTAACCTCTGAGCCATCTCTCCATCCTTCAGATCTGCTATCATAAAATCAAAATATTGCTCAACTCTTAAAACACTGAAGATACTTTATATCCTGCAGTATCAAATATTCAGCCAAGCTTTAAATTTTTACGTGTGTGTGTGTGTGGGTGTGTGTGTGTAGTGTAGTGTGCTGTGAGCAGGTGGCGGTCAGAGGAAAACTTTTAGAAGTGGATTCTCTCCTTTTACCATGTAGGTCCCAGGAATCAAACTCAGGTTGTCAAGGCTGGCGGTAGGTGCCTTTTCCCACTGAGCCATGTTGCTGCCCCAGACTTAATCCTTAGTGTAGAATTAAAGCAGTGCCTCCGTTCCAGTAGCATGATGGTGCTCACTCTCATCCTCAACAAATATTAGGATGCGCTTTGCTCTCTGAGTAGCACCATGGTGGTTGGCGAGAACAAGCGTCTCACAAAAGGCATTAGAAAGGGACCCAAGAAGAAAGTGACACAATTATGGGAATGATGTAACAGCATCAACTGTGTTCAACAGCGGAACTGGAAAGGACTTGTCACAAGGACTCAAGGAAGCAAACACATCTGATGGCCTCGAGGGCCCTGTATTTGAAGCGAGTCTTGCTGCTCTGCAGAATGATGGAGCTGCATTTAGAAAATTCAGGGGAGAAACCATCTAGCTTCCACAGCACAGATCTTATCCAGGACAGAATGTGTCAGATGGCCAAAAAAAAAAAAAAAAAAAAAAAAAAAAAAAAAAAAAAAAAAAAAAAAGGCAGAGAGTGCCTAAGGCTCATGCCAAGAGCAAGACAACCAATGGTCATTAGCTTCATCCGATCTATGTTGGCTTTATTAAAAATTGCAAACAACATGCAAGACCTCCTCCATTCTGCACCGATAGGTCTGATTGACCTGTTGGAGATGATGCAGATTATGACCTGGGAGGTACAGACAAATTACTCAGAGAAAGTGGTTAATAAGGTGCCTTCAGATAGTAAGAAAGCATGCCAATATAGCCTTTTCATGATGTTCTTGCTAGAAAAGTGAAATTGCAGGAGAATAACTCTGAAGTGGGAATGCTCAAGTAGCTTTATGGTGAAGGCAGTAGTTCAGAAAGGCTCCTGGTGACGAGACAGGTGCTAACAGCTGAGCAAACTGATGGATATGAACCACTAGTCAACAATCTCTTCAAAATAAAGAATTTCATTTTTACAAAAGTACAAAAAAGTATATGCTTTATTATTCTCATACTTTTACCTATTAAAAGGACAAAACTAAAGTGTGTAAATAATTTAAAAGGAGCTGTTTATTTATATATATACACACGTATAAGCACTACTTAGTTTTTTAAAAAATACTACATAAGTCAGACCTTTAGGTCCTACCAGAAAATAACCTTTTCCCTTAAACTAGAGGTGATCCTATATCCTGAATTTTATGGTTGTCACATTTTAGATTCCTTTATAGTTTCACCACTAATGAAGACTTCTCTAGAAACAAAGCCAGAACTGTAAGATTCAGATTTTAACAGGGACTGTTTATGAATACATAAACAGCAGCACTGTCAGTGGTTCTCAACCTGTGGGTCATGGCCCCTTTGGAGGATTGAATGATCGTTTCATGGGGCTCACGGAAGACCACCAAAAGCACAGATATTTACATTATGTTTCATAACAGTAGCAAAAATACAGTTCTGAGATAGCAATAAAAATGATTTTATGGTGGGGGGGGTCACCACAACAGGAGGAACTGTATTAAAGAGTCACAGCGTTAGGAAGGTTGAGAACTACTCAACCTTGGTATATATCAACGGATTTAAAAAATAAAATTTCAATTGGTTGTTCGTACTTGATTATATGCCTACTTTTTATGTCTGTATATCTTGAATCACATTAAAACTCCCAAGTGAAAGGAGTTGTGGGTTGAAAGAGTTCAGCGTCTTCTGTCTTGTACTGTAGCGTCCTGTTTCAGGCCAAAGCTACTACAGTCTTGTGATTTCTGTTTTACTTTGTTTGTTCCCTTTTGGAAGTGAATTTATTTATTTACTAGCACTTGAGAAGAACCTGCATAAGACGTGTCTTCGCTCGTTGGCTCTGTGAGCAAGATCTCCTTTCTGTTTTGGTTTCTTGAGAGAACATGGACTCGAGTCTATGGACACAAGGGACCACTGCAAGCGTGCCAAGTCTGCTCTCTCATGTCTCCCACCCTCGTTCACCCTGCAGAGGCTGATAGCTTAATCTCCCAGGGGCTTTTCCATCAGTTATTCTTGACGGGTGCCTCTTTGGAGGACTAACGACCCCTGCTTTGTGTCTGGCAGAGAAAAAACCTTGACTCTCCGACCTATTCTTTCTTCCCAAACCTCCAAACCCCTAGTCGTCCTGCTTTTTACCCTATACCCTTTGCTTTTTGCTTCAGAGTTCCCTTGTTTCTGCTGTACTTTATCAAGGTTTTTTTGTTTTGTTTTGTTTTTGTTTTTGTTTTTGTTTTTTTCTGTTACATTCTCTGCTAGAGTCTGGGAGCTTTGGGGTTAGCAGGAAGAGAAGAAGACTTGAAAGGAGGATTTGAGGGTGGTCTGACCACATAGACGTCAGGGGAAAAAATTAAAGTTTTTCCACACTTCCTAAGTTAAAAGTTGTGTAGGTATTTCCTGTATGTTTAGCTGAGTATCCTCTGTCATCAGTCACATGACTCCAGGAGCAGCAACAGAAAACTCCACTCTGAAGGTTACAGTGAAGACCAAACAAGCACGTATTACCTGAATGCATAATCTTTATCTGTGGCATCTCACCCAAAGAGTTCTTTCAAAAATCAAACCCAGCAAACCCCCAGGCTTTGCCTATGACCTTCTCCTCCAGAAGCATTCCACAAGCAAGGCAAAGTACAAGAAAGGAAATAAAACTAGTACAACAAAGACGATGTATGGACTCTGGAAACTGCTAGAAAGGATTGCTGGGGGACACTTGTCAGCAGTCATAAAACTTAGAGCAACATAAAAGCCGATCATTCTGAAGGAGGGTAAGAGCAGAGATGGGGGAAGTGGGTGGAACTTCAGGGGAAGTAGTTTTGAAAGTTTTAAAATTGTACTTATTTGGGGGAGGAACAGGTGTGTGGCGGTGAGATGACAATTTCTCTCCTTCTGTCACACAGAACCAGAGGTTAAGTTCAGGCATCAAGCTTGCCCGTGGGTGCCTTTACCTGCTGATCCACCTCACCAGCCCACCACAAGTATTTTATGGTGTTCGAGGTGTCTGTGTCCTGTTCTGAATTAAATTCCCAAGCTCGTCCATTAGCATAGCCACTTTAGTGTCTGAAGCTCTCTTGCCAAGTCCAGCTCTGGAATCATAGGCATTCAAACCATGGTACAAAATTAGGATTCAAGACCTTTCAGTGTTCCTGGTCTGGATTCAGTAGGTTTCCTGTGTCTTATCAAACCTAGAAATAAAGAGAGTCACTGGAGAAATACATATTGGTACTTGTGGAGCTGCCAAAAAAAAAGTGCAGACTGGCTGTTCTAGTTCAATTCTTGACTAGGAAGAGTTTATATTTTGATAGAGTGAGTTGTTATAATAACTAAATGTTACCTTTTTTTTTAAATATTACTTTTTAAAAATTTTTTGAGACAGGGTTTCTCTGTGTAGCCAAAGCTCACCTGGAACTCCCTCTGTAGACCAGGCTAGCTTTGAACTCAGAGATCTGCCTGCCTCTGCCTCCCAGATGCTGGGATTACAGGCGTGGGCCACCACACCTGGCTGGAAAATAATACTTTAATTAAATTCCATATAGTGGAATAGTGATAGTGGTAGTCTGAATTCTTAGCCGTGCTCTCCACTTTCTCCCATTCTCCCTGAAGACTGACTTGGTCACCAGATTCCCCTGAGACAATTACAAATTATTATTTTAAAAAAACAAAACAAAACAGGGTCTTGCTATGTAGCCCTAGCTCATCTAGAACTGAGTATGTGGACCAAGCTGGCCTCAAACTCATGAAGGCCTACCTGTTTTGCCTCCTGAGTGCTCCGATTAAAGACTCTCTGAGCCAATTTTGAAGCCTCATGATGAATTTGGATAATTTCAAAATTTTACATGACCATCACTTCTTTTTGTCTCCCTCTCTGTGCTGTTGGTTTGTTGGACTACATTAATTCCGGACAAGTAGCCAAGAAAAATGATCAGATCTTATCATTTCTGACCTCACATTTGGGTCTATGGTGTAACGCTAAAACAAACAAACAAACAAACAAAAAACGGGAATAATTTTAAGGAATTATTTCACCATTCTAAGGACTCTTGTCCAATCACATTACAATTGTCGCTGCCTGTCTCAGAACATATTATACCTAAAGAATATGATTCTGTTTAGGTTATTACTTGCTGGAATGGTAGGCTTAAGGTTTGAGTCACATAAAAATGATTTGGAACTGAAATTTCTGAAATTTGACAGTTTTAAAGAGTGTATTTAACTTAAGCTCCATTTCTACTTAGAAAAAAAGTGATCTGAAGTAAAAATAGAGATGAATGGAATTTAGTAATTTTCCTGTTGACACTGAATAGACCCATTAAAGAAAGTAAATCATGCTCTTGGTATCTGTTCCACGGGTGGAGCACAGAGCTCACTTTTAGAAGTTATTTGGTTTTTTGACTATTTAGCAGTTTCAGATCTAGGTTTTACTGCCTGTGACTCAGCTGCAGTGTGCTCTTCACTTCTCCAAAGTCACTGAACTATGCCAGCATTATTTCCTGTCCTGAAAGAAGCCCCAGAGGATGCTAAAAGGGTTAAGGTAGAAAGTTTGAAAAGTGGATAGCTTCTTATCACCTTCCTTGTGTGCATGTGCCTGCCTGGGTGTGAATGCACATGCATTCACATGTACATATTCCTGTATGTGGTACACACGTGTGTTTGGTTGTACGTGCAAATTTATGGAGGCTATCGGGCAACCTCGGATGTCTTTCCTCAAGAATCATCTGTTTGTTTTGTGAGACAAGGTCTCTCCCTGGGATCTGCTGGTCAGTGAGCTCCAGGAATCCACCTGCCTCTAACTCCCCAGCACTGGCACTGCAAATTTGAGCTACTACACTTGGCCTTTTTACTTTTAATTTTTGTTCATTGTTTGAGAAAGGGTCTTTCTGTTTCCTTGGCTGGCATGGAACTCACTATGTAGACCAGTCTGGCAAAAATCTGTCTGCTTCTGCCTTCCAAATGCACATTTCACCATCCCCAAAAAACACATGGCTTTTTTTATGTGGGTTCTGAGAATCAAACTCAGGTCCTCCTGCTTGGAAGGAGTACTTAATTTTACCAAGTGAGCTATTTTCCTAAGCTTCTTTAGGGAAAAAAGAAAAGAAAACCAAAACTTATTCTTGGAATTTTGTTACAGAAGCTGAAAAGGCAATCTGCCAAGTACAAGGCAGACAAAACATATACTACGACTGTGGCTCAGAGGCCCAAGAATATCAAGAAAAACAGATACAAGGATATTTTGCCTTGTAAGTTCCATTTCTTTATGTCAACTGTACTTCCTCCCAATTTTAACCATCCCCCCCCTCCCTTTTTAACCAAGTTTCTAATCCTGGAATATGGCACTGACTAATTATACTATTTATTAATACGAAAGAACATTTATTCATTCAATTACTTGTTCACTTGTCAGACACTTGTAACAAGCACTATTCTTGAGACATGACCTAAACCTCTAGGAAACACTTCTCAGTGACACCACACCTTTCTCTTTGTTCCAGATGATCACAGCCTGGTAGAGCTGTCTCTGATAACTTCTGATGATGATTCCACCTTTATCAATGCCAACTTCATTAAGGTAGATGGAGGGGAAAGAAAAACAGTCCAGATTTCTCTGAGCTCCTAAAAGAGGGGACAGGGAGAAGAGGGTGCTGTCTGTAGTTGCCTCATGTGATTTCTATTTTTTCTTTTTCTTTTTCTTTCTTTCTTTCTTTCTTTCTTTCTTTCTTTCTTTCTTTCTTTCTTTCTTTCTCTCTCTCTCTCTCTCTCTCTCTCTCTCTCTCTCTTTTTGGTTTTTCCATACTGGGTTTCTCAGTGTAGCCTTGGCTGTCCTGGACTTGCTTTGTAGGCTAGGCTGGTCTCAAACTCAGAATTTGCCTCCCTGAGTGCTGGGATTACATTTATGTTCCAACATGCCCAGCTGCTTCATGTGATTTCTGTTCCCCTTTAGGGTGTCTATGGACCCAGGGCTTATATTGCCACCCAGGGTCCTTTGTCTACAACTGTCCTGGACTTCTGGAGGATGATCTGGGAATATCGTGTCTTGGTGAGAGCAGAACTGCTTCTGGCACTTTAGGAGAAGGGGCATGATGCCAGGGTGTGACTAGGGCTTCCCAGCTGTTAAAAGCATCACTTTTCTTATGGCTTGATGAAACTGCAGAGTTTGGGTATCTTTTATCAATTTTACAATGTACTTGTTCAAGGAAATGAAAGTCGACACCTTGACAGGCTCTCTTGGTAGCAAGAGTTTACAAAGCTGACTAGAGAACAGGGAAGTGGGGACAGAAAGAGGGAAGAGTGAGACCGGCTTATAAGTCATTAGGGTTTCTTTTTGGGTTAAAAGGCAAAGCCTGTCAAAGCAGATGCTGAGCCTGATGGCCAACTGATGGGCAGAGTGAATGGAATTTTATGTAAGAAGTGGGAAATAGTAAGAGCTGGAGGGGACGGGAACTCCACAAGGAGAGCAACAGAACAAGATAATTTGAACACAGGGAACTTCCCAGAGAATCATACTCCAACCAAGGACTATTCGTGGAGATAACCTGGAACCCCTACACAGGTGTAGCCCATGGCAGTTCAGTGTCCAAGTGGGTTACATAGTAATGGAAAGAGGGACTGCCTCTGACATAATCTGATTGGCCTGCTCTTTGATCACCTCCCCTTGAGTGGGGAGCAGCCTTACCAGGCCACGGTAGAGGACAATGCAGCCAATTTTGATGAGAACTGATAGACTAAGATCAGAAAGGAGAGGAGAACCTCCCCTATCAGTGGACTTGGGGAGTGGCATGCATGCAGAAAGGGGAGAGAGGGTGGGATCGGGAGGGGAGGGGGGAGGGGCTTATGGGGGGATACAAAATGAATAAAGTGTAATTAATAAAAAATAAATAAAATAAAAAAGGCAAAGCCAACAGAAAAAAAAAAGGCTCAATACTTCTGGCTCTCTGACTCATGCAGGACTGTCCTCTCTAACTCTGTGGTTGTTCACACTTTTGTTTCGTGTCTACAGGTCATTGTCATGGCGTGTATGGAGTTTGAAATGGGAAAGGTGAGTTGCTCTCTAGTACTGGTTAACCCAAAGGTAGAGAAAACAAGTGGAGGTGGTGGCGGTGGGGACAGCGGTGGCAGAACTCTCCTTACGTGTGCCTGGGAAAAACCACACCATTTTTCTAGTTTTCCGTTTGGGGATACCACACGATCCCTAAGGGTTCATCTCTGAGGACCAGTTCTAGGCATTTCTCCGGCAGCTCCTATGCTCTAAAGTTAAGAAAGGAAGGGGTAAGAGAGTGCCATTTCCTTTCTGACAACCAGACGCTTTAACTGCCCGTCAGAAGCTCAGCCCGAGCTGCCCAAAGCAGCGTGCACGACCACACGTAGCTATAAGTACTTCCCATGGGCTGCATAGTGGAAGGACTCAATAGTTTTATTTCAATTGGTTTAACATTAAAAATTTTCACTTCTGCTATTGAAAACTCTGTTTTGGGGAATATGAAATTTTCAAATAAAAATTTAATTTACTACAAATGAAAATATTTCTAATGAAAATTTAATATTCTACTTATGTGATACATATAAAATATACATAGGATTTTAATATTTATTAAATAACAAGGCAACCAAATATGTGCTATTCTTGTACACCGATTACATGTTCAATATTTTGGTATATTGGGGCTAAAGCACATTTCACCTATTTTAATTTTTAAACATGGTATTAGAAGATTTAAAGCTAAGCATGTGGCTGGCATTGCTGTTCTAATCTGCTGTTGCCATTCTGAGTGGGGAATTCTAACTTCAGTCAAAGGAATCTGGCACTTAACTGGTGCAGCTGTTTTAGTGAACGATTTAAGATGCTGAAAATAGGTCAACAATCACTTTCTACTTTTTCAGACTCCTAGGAGGTCTGTCATTCAGACATGATTTAATGTCTGTCTTTTATCCTTTGGAGATTTCTTATCATGTTGCTGGAGCTGAAGTCCAAGGGAGTTAGCTGTGCGTAACCTAAGATGAATGACACAGAGCTGCTTTTGAATGAGGGAGTGAGTTTCATTTTGCAGGAGGCATTAGACTATGTGGAGAGAAACCATTACCTTCTGTTTTATGCAACAGAAAAAGTGTGAGCGCTATTGGGCTGAGCTAGGAGAGACGCCGCTGCAATTTGGCCCCTTTTCTATATCCTGTGTAAGTATGATGTGTTTCCACCATGACTGAGCAAAGCCTCCAAGTTCTACTTTTTAAAAAGCATGCCTTTGAAATTGGTAATGATTTAATCTTCTCCTTAGGAAGCTGAGAAAAAGAAATCTGATTATAGGATCAGGACTCTGAAAGCCAAGTTCAACAGTGTAAGTATAGAACAGGGATAATAAAGTCGAGAGCCTCCTGGGATGGGACCGGTACATCCCAGGAGCGTGGGTGGCTCAGGCTGGGATATAGTTGTGGGGAGATTACAGCCTTTGGTGTCTTGAGCAAGTCTTTATATGCAATCTGTTTCATACTGTGGAACACATAGAATTGATATCGTAGTATGAATCGAGGCGGTAGACATCATGGACCAACTTGATGCCTTAGACTCTACTCTGCCTCACTAAAAGCAAGGGAGTTCAATATACCAATATGTTTGGGACACGTTTGGGACACACTACTTTGAGGAAGGTTTGTTTTAGACAATCTTCATATCTGTTTCCTATGTGGGTGGGTTGTTAGGGATAAGACAATAGAAAACATCCCCATATTCCTTTTAATTATTTTCATAAGGCTCAAGAGCGATGTTAGAAGAAAGCAGAGTAAATTGTAAGGAAAAAAGTTATAGACGGAACTTAATCAGATTAACCTTTTGGTAGAATGAGGTGGCATCTCTTCTTATTCTGGCTATTTTTTTTTTTTTTTTAAATAGGAGATTCGCATTATTTACCAGTTTCATTATAAGAACTGGCCAGACCATGACGTGCCTTCGTCTGTAGATCCCATCCTGGAGCTCATCTGGGATATACGTTGTTACCAAGAAGATCACTGTGCTCCCATTTGTGTTCATTGCAGGTAAGACACTGTGAATGAACGTTCTTCCGAGAACACACAGAATGAGGCTCTGGCGGGGATGCAATTCAAAGAAAAAAATTCAGCAGCAGAAGCGATCTAGTGTATAATTCAACTGATGCTTTAAATTCATTTTTAAGAAAATTGTATGTGTATGTGTGTATGCACATATGTGCACCCATGTGCTTGTGTCACAGCCTACATGTGGAGATGCAAAGAAGCTTTGGGGAGTTGGTTGTCTCCTTCCACCATGCGGTTCTGGGGATTGAACTCAGGTCATTAGGTAAATGCGGCAAGAGCTGTTGTCCACTGAGACATTTGCTGGGTTTTCTTAAGTTATTTATGAAAAGATTTCCTTAAGTTACTTATGAATAGCGGCTCTGAGAACCCTGCCAATTCCTGTCTGAGGGCCACTGTGGCAGGGCACACACGTTCCGGGACGCGGCAGGATTTGAAAAGTTCCATGTTCTCCCTCTTCAAATCTGTTATGGAAATTTCCAACCATTGTCAGTTATCTCTTTCGACAAGTCCACGTGCTACTGTAATCTTCTGTTTCAGTGCCGGCTGTGGAAGGACAGGTGTCATTTGTGCTATTGATTATACATGGATGTTGCTGAAAGATGGGGTGAGTTTCCCAGCAAGCACTTCCTGTTTTCTTACTGCACGCATTTCCACTTTGCAGAACATCTTCACAACTCATCTTTTCTTACAGAGCGAGTCACTTGTAAGTCTACTCTGTCATTTGATTAAATTAGTTTTGAAGTCAGTGAAACCTAAAGTGTGGCCCCGGGAGAAGGGGGGTAGCTCAATAATAGTGTCCTTATCTTGTGGCAGGAGGCCCTAAGTTTGATCCCCAATAGGACAAACTATGATTCTGTTTGACCAACAGTATCTGAGAATGTGTTAGAAATATAAATTATGGACTCCTGAGCCACTGATCAATCTAGAAAATTTAGAAGGTGTGAGCCAACGACCTCTCTGGGTGATTCTGAGAAATGCCAAAGTTTGAGAACTACTGCCCTGAACTGCATAATTTTCCTTCCTTTATCCAAGCTGCTTTAGCAGATGGATTCAACTTACCACAGTCAGGCTTTGTACTGTTGTCTGGAAATCAGTGTGTGTGTGTGTGTGTGTGTGTGTGTGTGTGTGTGTGTGTGTGCGCACCTATATGTATATGTAGCCTGGATGTGTGTGGATGTTCATATGGAGGACCCCATTCATATTGGGGTCTCAGTTGTTTACTATCTTATTTTCTTGAGACAGGGTCTTTACTGAGTCTTGACTTGGGTAGGCTGGCAAGCCAGTGAGCTCCAGGGATCCACTTGTCTCCCTGAGCACTGGGATTTCAGACACGCCGGGCTTCTATGTGCATATGAGCATCTGAGCTCAGGTTCCTGTGCTTGTGTGGCATGCCCTTTATCGACTGAGTTATCTCTCCAGCTCTAGAAATACATGTATTTTTTTTGAGACAGGACTTTTCTGGCTGTCCTGGAACTCGCTCTGTAGACCAGGCTGGCCTCAAACTGCCACTACCTACTTCTGCCTCCCAAGTGCTGCCTCTGTGTCACCACACTTAGCCAATTTTTAAAAAAACTTAAACATTTTATGTGTATAGGTATTTTACCTGCATATGTGTGTGTGTGTGTGTGTGTGTGTGTGTGTGTGTGTGTGTGTGTGTGCCTGATGCCTACAAAGGCCAAAAGAGGGCATCAGATCCCTTGGAACTGTAGTTACAGATAGTGAGCTTATCAAGTAGGTGCTGGGTTCTCGGCAGGAGCCAGTGCTCCTTATGGCTGAGCATCTCTCCAGTCCCCTGAGATCAGTTTTTATGTCTGTTAGGAAATAAGAAGTTTAAAATATGGGCTTCAGATTTTCTTAGCTTCGTGGTATGAAACATTTGATCACCCCATATGAAACTGTTCTGAGTTACATCAGTCAGTCTTTCCTAGGCACACCAGCTTCTCAATCAGCAGTTCTCAACCTGAATTGAGACCCTTTGACCTGAAAGGGTCGACCCTTTCACAGTGGTTGCCTTAGACCATTGGAAAACACAAGATATTTATGTTATAATTTGTAACAACAGCAAAATTATAGTTATGAAGTAGCAACAGCAACAACAACAAAATTATGCTTGGGGCCAGCGCATCATGAGGAACTGTATTAAAGGATCAGAGCATTAAGAAGGCTGAGATCTACTGCTCTAAATCACGGTGAAAATTATAAGAAACTGAATTGGTTGCATTCTTGGTGCTGAAGATATGGCTCAGAGGGAAGAGAACTTGCTGCTCTTGCAAAAGTGTGGTTCCTAGCAAGCACATGTCAGTTCACAATCAGCAGTCCCTCCAGGTCTGAGGGATCCAGTGGCCTCTTCTGCCCTTTGTGGGTACCAGGCATCCACATGGTGCTTATGTCTGCAAACAGTCACAGGCATGAAATAAAAACACACACTTTATAGTGCCTTCTTAGAGCTAGGCGTATAGTCCAGTTGTTAGGGTGGTTGGATAACAATGCACCAAGCTTTATGTTGGATCTGTCTAAATTGTGTAAGCCTGGGAAATGGGTACGGTGGCACATGCCTACATCCTAGCATTTGGAAGATGGAGGGAATTGAAGGGCATCCTTGGCTACATAGCAAGTTTAAGACCAGCTTGGCCTATATGAAACCCTGTCAGAAAGAAAGAAGTACAGAGAGGGAGGGAAAGAAGAGAGAAACTTTCTTTTCTTGCTATTATTCTAGATTAGAAGAGTAGGTATCATAGAAGTACAAGACTATGAGAAAGTGGCAAGACTTGTTAGCAAAGAATAAAAATAAATATTTTTCTCTTTGATTTGACAGATAATTCCTGAGAATTTCAGTGTTTTTAACTTGATCCAGGAAATGCGGACACAGAGGCCTTCACTAGTTCAAACTCAGGTATGGGCTGTGGTGAATGGATGAGAGTGAACGCCTGAGTCTTGCCACATGTCTGCTTATAGCGAGATATCCAAAAGCTACTGAGACTAATTCACTGTGAGTTTTTCTCTAACTCTGAGTACCCAATGCTTTCCTGTAGCCCCTGTCCTGGGTCAGATCGTTTCCATTCCTCGTATTTTACCATCTGTTATTTCCTGCTTACAAAGGAAATTGAAAAATTTAAAGAATTGACTTATTAGAAAGAACTGGCTAACTTAAGGCTAGCTTAACTTGAAATTTTGTAGATTTGTTACAGATCTACCCCTGAAGCCCTGAAAATCAGGGACTTGTCATTTGTACTTCACGATATCCTTTCTGTGTTAGGAAGCAATGGAAAATGAAATCAGAACAAGCATGTGCTGATCATATAGAGGTTGTTCTGTTGCCATTTCCCTATGGTTCCCTGTCTATAGGCACACTTTAAAAACATAACTACAATGAGCCTTTATTAAGTTCTATGACCTTTGACTCCACTCTAGATTGCCCATTCATGTTCATAGGAATATTCTTCCCTTTTCTTCTAAGCCCAGATCTCTCATTGCCTGTGGTATTAATTTCACACATTTTTATTCACCAATAACTTCCTTCAAAGTTATATGTTTATACATCTTTGAGGTGGAACTTAACATTTATCCACTCATTCATTCACATTTTATTGATATTATGTGTAAGGCATTTTTGCTTATTTTATTTTTTGAATTATATTTAAGTAGAAAGATCATGGACTGCTTCAAGTCCTTTACAAATAGTTCACAGTGGCAGGTTAGATATTTTAATGTTCGGGTTGTGAATGAAGGGAAAACCTAAAGGGCTATTAATTCAAAAGTATCTGTTTGGCTCACACAGGTTTTCAATGAATTGGTTGTGAAGAAATAATTTTTCATGTGTTGTCTGTAGGTGTTTTCTGTATTCTATATGAAATGAAAGCCTCGGCTGGTTTGAAAGGAAGGCAAGGCACATATACAGACACACCAGGAAGCCTGCGGCCTTGTTATGTGAACTGTACTGTTAAATTAATAGGCATACCCCATTTCACAAGATTCCCATCTCTGACTGGCATAGTTTTAGGAGTTTGAAGGTAACTGGAGAAATGTTCATATTTCAGCATTGTTAAGGACTAGCCAAATTCTAACAGTTGTAGTTGATCTTCCGACACTACAAAATGGCCGTCTAACCAGATGATGCTTTCCGGTTGATTCCATTCTTATTCAGTCTCTGTCTCTGTCTTTATCTCTGCCACTCTTTCCTTTTCTTCTCCCTCTCCCTTTCCCCATCTCCCCTTCCCTCCTTCCCTCAATCTCTCTCTCTTTCTGGGTCTTACCTCATACATCAGTCTGGCTTAGAATTCACCACTGAGGACCAGCCTGGCTTTGAGCTTGCAGTCAGCCTTCTCCTTCAGCTTCTGGGGTGCTGGGACTATAGGAATGAAGCACAGTGGCTGGCTGCTTTTTCCTTCTTAAAAAAATTATAGTATTCCATGACTGTACCAGGTGATTCAGCTGCTACATTGTTCTCTTGCTTAAAACAGTGTTGAAAACGTCCTTCGCTTTTTGTATGGGGTTGTAGAAAGTGTCAGAGGAAGTGCTTCAGGAAACAGAAAGGCCCAATGAAGTATTAAAAAGCCATAAATCTTGTAGTATACGGTAAAAGTAGAGGTCTCATTTCTCCACATTGAGCCCTTTTGTAACCACAGATTTCAAGGCTTTATTCAGTGGTTTACTTTCCCTTGCTATCTTTACTAGGACAGAATTTCAGTAACTTTATCTAAATACACTAAACTAAGTTAGAAGATTCAGTTTGTAAGCCACATGACAGTAATTACTTCTGAATGGCCTTGGACAAACTGACTGTAAACAGGACTAAGAGCCTTCCTACTTCATAGGGCAGTTGTGAAGTTAGAGAATACATATTGGAGCTATCATTCATATACCAGCTATTACCTGATTGTTTTTTTCATAAATGAAGGTTATTTACTCAGAATACACCTAGGATAACATATACATTAAAAAATGCTAGCAAAGAAAACATAGACATGGGTTACACAGAGAGAAACCCTGTCTCGAAACACCCCCCCCCCAAAAAAAAAAGATTTAAATATGAAAGAAGCATGGCATAAAATCCACGAATGCTCGCTAGAGTTATGTAAAATAAGCATTTTTCATAGCCTGCAAGTATATACAATTCTGCAAAGGGACAGCAAACGTGAGGCACTTTCTCTGAGTTTAGTAACGTAGGTTGCAGATGTTCTCATTCTGAAATAGGCCTCTGTAGTCACCTGATGTTCTCATCTTCTTCCTTTGCTGGGCTCGGGATACTCTCCAGGAGCAATATGAACTGGTCTACAGCGCCGTGTTAGAACTATTTAAGAGGCATATGGATATTATCTTTGATAATCACTCTGGAAGAAAGGTAATTTTTAAATCACATGTTCTTCTTTATGTGTTTGGCAAAAGGATCTCATTATTTGTAGGGCTTATGTGTAAGCACAACTGAATTGGAAAGTCAGGCTTGCATAGAGCTATGACAAAATCTCCTGTGGAGGACAAGTTAATTTTGGGTAGTTTAGCTTGAAAAATTCACACTTTTCAGCTAATTTTAGAAGTGACTTAATTAGGTCAAGAATGTGTTTCAATCCCAAGTTTTAGACAATTTTCAGCAAGTTAGAAGAGATTAAGTTGATAAACTCCTAGATGAGTGCTTTTCTAGGTTCCATCTGTCTTTATAGCAAAGATCTCATCAAACATTTTGTTTTTAAAAACTGCTAAATAAAAGTTGAGCCAAGAGTGGCAACACATGCCTTTAATCCCAGAAGCAGAGCCAGGCAGATCTCTATGAATTTGGAGGCCAGCTTGGCGAGTTCCAGGCTAGCCGGGGCCACACAGTGAGACCTTGTCTCAAAGAACAAAAAACGAAACAAAACAAAATTAAATACATTGTGAGTTCGAGGCCAGCCTAGTCTACAGAGCAAGATCCAGAACAGCTAAGGCTACACAGAGAGACCCTACCTCAAAAAACTATAAAAGAAATGGAAGATATTTATAACACACAATATGTTTTAATGTATATACATTATAGAATGACTAAATCATTATAATTAATATATTTACTTATAATTTAAGACCTATATTCTGAGGTTTTAAAATACATAATACATCATTATTAACTACAGTCATTGTATTTTATAGTAAACCTCTTGGATTTATTGTGTTTATCTAGTTAAAATTGTCTGTTGATTAGCGTGTACCACCACTGCCTGGTGGGATCTTTCTTTTTTAAACAAATATGTCATTTATATTAACTCAAAGAAGCTAAATAAACATGTTTCTTTATACTTAAAATGTTTTTATTCTTTATTACAATATAGTTTGATCATTCTTACCCTTATTTTTTTCCCTAATTCTTCCCAGAACTACCACCCTTCTATCTACCCCTTCCTAACATCTTTTACTAAAAAACTAACCCACCAACTCTAATTTGTGCTGCTCATATACTCAAGGTTGACCTACCAGGGGCTACACCCTTCTAATACACAAAGCCTGACTCTCCCTTCCCCAGAAGCCGTCAACTGTTTACAGCAAATCAGTTATGGGAGGGTATCAGTTATGGGGGGGGGGGCTACTCCATCCATATCTGAATGTTGACTGGCCTGGTTTTATGGAGGTCCTGTACAGGCAATACTGCTGTTTGATTTCCTGAATCACGTGAATACATTGTTTCAGTCCAGTTCTCCCTGATCTCTCTGTCCCCTTTTCTAGGGTGGCCCCTGTGCCTTGTGAGTGTGTATGTTATATTAATTAATTTCTACTCTTCCAAATATTAAATCATTTCATTGACATTGTTCCATTAAAAAACAACAAAAACTCTGACATTTCTCTTGAAGATTGAAGCAGAGTTTTCAATTCCTGAACAAAATCTCACAGTACAAGCTGACTCTTGTCCTTCGGATTTAACAAAAAAGTGAGTAAATTTCGCTTATCTAAACGTTGACTTGCTGTGCCTAAGGGAGGAAATCTCATGTTCTGCTTCACTGTGCTACTGGGAGAAGCCTCTTTTTGGTACGGTGTCATCATGCTTTCTTTTTGTTTCAGCGCAATGAAAGATGCAAAAATGACAACCCAACAGGGCAATCAAAGGGCCGAAGAGGCGAGTGCAGATGCTCCTTCCTTCAGCTTTAGGACTTGTGAGATCAGTGCCAAGGAAGGGGTGGTTTTGAGCTCGGCGAAATCAAGTCCTTTAGACCTTCTTGAGCTAAACTGTGGGTGTACCAAGAAGGCTGTCATAACCAGGAATGGGCAGGCAAAGGCATCTCCAGTAATGGGGGAACCCCTTCAGAAGTATCAAAGTTTGGATTTGGGTTCCATTTTGTTTGGGTCCTGCCCTAGTGCTCCACCTATTATTAACACAGCAGGTGGGTGTCCCGATTCGAGACAGCCAGTGATACGGACCAAATCAACCCCTTTTGAACTGATTCACCAGAGAAAAACAAACGAGTTGGACATAGAAGACGGTTCTTCACGCTTGGAATCTCAGCTGCATGAGCCTTGTCTCATGGGGCTGCAGGCGCCAAGTGTGGCCCACGTTTCTTCAGAAGAACTGAATTTTTCACTGCCTTGCGCCTCTGAGCACCCGGCCTATGACGCCTCTGACGGCACCAGTGCGCTTAGAGTGCATTCTTGGATGTCTTTGGTAGAAGATCCTTATTTTCCATCATCACCTCCAAATAGTGCTGATTCTAAGATGTCTTTTGATCTGCCTGAGAAGCAGGATGGAGCCACTTTCCCTTGTGCTCTGTTGCCAGCCTCTTCTACGACTCCCTTTTCTTATTGCAACGCACATGGTTCTTCAACTGCAAGCCCTCTGACCAGCTTTTCCCCACCGTTAAACCAAGAGACAGCTATAGAAGGTAAAGTTTGTAAAGCGTTTCGGACCTGGCTTGGTTTCCATGAAATATTTTGGTTTCTTCTCTCCCTAGCCCTTCTCTTCCTCTGCTTCTTTTTTCTTGTTCCCTCTTCTCCTCAATAAATAAGTTCTAGACGTGTTCTAATAATGTACTGAATTAAAGACAACAGTGGAGGCAGCCAGGCATGGGGACCCACCTATGCCAACAGGAAGGCTTCAGACAAGGCTAGCCCTCCTTCCAGACTTATCAAAACCCACCATTTACTTAACACGCAGGAGCAGCTTCCAGGCGCAGAGGGCAAACTGATGAACAGAACTGTGCCCTCACCCAGAAGTATCTGCTACGCACTTACATGCCGGTGATGAGTTGAACACATTGCTAAGCACTGAATTCTTTTCCTATAGGAGTGGGAAGGGTAGGGCCTGATTCCCTGCACTTCTGCGGCATAGGTGAGGATATGTTTAGTGCTGTGTGACTTTAATCTTTTAATACAACCTTCATATTTATCTCTTATGAGATTTTTACATATCAAATATACTGTTTTAACTGAGTAGTCAGAAAGTAAGAGTGAACATACTATTAGAGGCTATTCTATTCTTTTTTTTTTTTTTTGTCTTTTCCTTCTTTTTGGTAAAGTGGATTGAACATAGTGTCACATGCATGTCAGGCAGGTGTTTAAGTGGCATCTCCAGCCCTAATAATTTGAAGTAGAGGATGAAGGACGCAGAGAGCAAGTTTAATTCTCTTAGCCATACTGCAAGATAACCCATAGAGAGCGTTTACTTAGAAAAAGCAGGAACTGTTGCTCTATAACACTATTAAATGCAGTTTTCTTTCCCTCCGTGTTGATGTCCTGGGGCTTGAATCCAGCCAGCTAGGAAAGAGCTCCACCACCAAGTTCTAGCCCCAGCCCATGTTTCTTTCTTCCCTTCATTCTTCATATAGGGTCTTACTACCCAAGCTGGCCTAGAAGTCATAGAGGTTAGGCAGATCTAGAACTCACAGTGGTCCTGTCTCAGACTCTCAACTGCTAGGATTAATTTCTCTTTCCCTCCCTTTCCTCCCTCCCTCCCTCTTTGTGTGTGTGTGTGTGTGCAGGTGCAGGTGCAGGTGCATATGTGGGGGTCAAATGAAGATCTCAAGTGAATTGCTCTATCACTCTCTACCTTTTGACCGTGAGATGTGGTCCCAACTGAACTCAGAGCTTCCCTTTTGCTGTCTTTTCCCAGGCTGAGGACTAGTAAGCCCTTGTCTCTGGCCCTCGGGGCTGGGTTACAGGAACACTTGGGCTTTGCATGTGCCTGCTGGGGCTCTGAACTCAGGTGCTCATTCTCACACATTCTTACCCACTGAGCTGTTTCCCCAGCCCCAAGTTTTTTGTTTTGCTTTTCCTTTTCCTGACAGGGTACCAGGTAGCCCAGGCTAGCCTCAAATTCTCTACATAAACAATGGTGACTTTGAACTCTTGATAAACTCTAGTAAGTTTGATAGATGAAAATTATTTGTTGTAAAAGATATTTTATCTTGCTCTAAGAAGGTCCTTCTTTGACCTAGTTCTTTTGCAGTTTGATCATTAACATTTAAGGTTTGTTTGTGTGTGTGTGTGTGTGTGTGTGTGTGTGTGTGTGTGTGTGTGTAGGTCACAGAACTTGCAGCAGTGATTTTCTCCTTCTACCATGTGGGTTCCGGGATTTAACTCAGGTTGGCGGGCTTAGAAGCAGCAAGTGCCTTTACCCACTGAGCCTCCTCACCATCTGATGTTTTCTTTTTATAAATAACTATAATACTTTAAACTTCTTAGCACACCAAAAATAATGACAAAGTAAGTTGTTTTCACATTTTAGCCAAATTGACATGTCTGCCATCTGGTGGCAATTTCTTATAATAGCATGTAAAATGGTCTACAGAAATTCTTAATATTTCTATGAGCCTGTTCCTAGATCTCTTGTTCACTTCTATCCCCAGAAGTTTCTTACTCTTTATTGATAAACCATTTCTATTTCTGTAACAAACATCAATATTTTGGATTCCATATGGAATAAAAAAGATTTTTTTTTTTTTTTTTTTTTTTTTTTTAATGACAAGGTTTCCCTGTGTAGCCCTGGCTGGCTTGGAACTCCCTCTGTAGACCAGGCTGGCCTTGAACTCACAGAGATCTGCCTCCTCCCCAACCCCCAGTTCTGGATTAAAGGCATGCGCCATCATCACCCAGCAAGAAAAGATTTTTAAAAATCTTAAAATGAATATTTAGGTGACTAGAGAACAATTCAAACCATCCTGGCAGCAATACCGTCCAAATATGTGGGGCATTCAGACCTTTAAACTCAGTAAAGAATTTCAAAGCATAAGTTTTTACCTAGAGACAAATTTATTCTTTTTCCTGGAGTAAGCAAATAAAAATCTGTTAAGTTTATATTTAGGATTACATTAGAATGTACGACTCTCCTTTATTCCCAACAAAAATTGTGATTACATTTCTGATACTTTGATAGCTACTTCTCCAAGAACAGATGAGGACGAAATCCCCCCACCACTCCCTGAAAGAACGCCTGAGTCTTTCATTGTGGCTGAGGAAGCTGGTGAGTACAATTCAGTAAGTATGAAGTGTGTGTTTCTTCTCAGGTCCTGTCAGTGTTTGGTGTGCTGCTGCTGAGCATCCCTTTGCCTCCTTTAAAAATAACCTCATTCCTTGTTGTTTAGCTTCTTTAGTACTATTGATTTTAGTATGTTTATCTTGTATTATATGGCTAATAGCCAAAAAAGATGGAACGCTTCATGAATTTGCATGTCATCCTTGCACAGGGGCTATGCTAATCTTCTCTGTATCATTCCAATTTTAGTATATGTACTGCCAGAGGACCCTAGGAAAGATGCTTAATCCTCATTCAGAAGGGTAAACAGTATAGACATCGGAAGCAGGAGAAGACAGGGAACAGGACAGGCACCTACCACAGCAGGCCTCTGAAAGAATCTACCCAGCAGGGTATTGAAGCAGATGCTGAGACTCATAGTCAGACTTTGGGCAGAATGCAGGGAACTTTATGGAAGAAGGAGGAGATACAAAGGCCTGGAGGGTATAGGAGCTCCACAAGGAGAGCAACAGAACCAAAAAATCTGGATCGATGGGGTCTGCAGAGATTGATGTGGCAATCAAGGACCATGCATGGAGAGGACCTAGATCACCTGCTCAAATGTAGACCACAGACAGCTCAGTTTCCATGTGGGTTCCCTACTAAGGGAGCAGGGGTTGTCTTTGACATGGACTCAGTGGCCTGCTCTTTGATCACCTCCCCCACGGGGGGGGGGGTGCGGGAGCAGCCTTGCCAGGCCACAGAGGAAGAGGATACAGCCAGTCCTGATGAGACCTCATAGGCTACGGTCAGATAGTAGGGGAGGACCTCCCTATCAGTGGACTAGGGGAGGGACATGGAGGGAGAAAAGGGAGGGAGGATGGGAATGGGAGGAGATGAGGAAGGGGACTACAGCTGGGATACAAAGTAAATAAATTGTAATAAATAATAAACCAATTTTTAAAAAAGAAAATGATTTCCTAAGAATGGGGCACATTCACTTCTCACAGGAGAATTCTCAGCAAGTGCTGCTGAACCTTTACCTCTGATGAAGATGAACACTGGAGCATTGCTGGAACCAAGTGGAACATGTGAATCAAATATCCACAACTCTGTGGGACTTACACCAAGCAAGGTTTGTAAACTTTTTCTGACTCAACTCATTTGTATTCACAGACAATAGTTTTATTGTACACATTTTGTTTTTTAGGCATATTTATTTTAGGTGTAAGAATGTTTTGCCTGTATGTATATATGTGTACATGTGTGCCTTGTGCCTGCAGAAGTCAGGAGAGAGGGCATGGGCTTGGAGCTGGAGCTGTCGATGGTTGTGAGCCGCCATGTGAGTGCTGGGAACTGAACAGAGGTCCTCTGCCAGAATGGCAAGTACTGGGACTCCGCCCCCCACCACAGACCCTATTCATTTTAACAGCTGTCATTCAATAATTATTGATAGGTCCTAAAATGTAAAATGTACATGTAAAATAACATGCTAGAGGATGATGTTGGGGATAAGAAGGATATGCAAGGCATATTTTCTCACTCTTAAGAAGCTTACAGTTGACGTGACTCTTTATGTTTAGTATGCCAAGACCATATACCAATGATATGGGAAAGATAGAGGGATTCAATGGACGGGAGAGCTTTTCATGTTGAGAGTAATCAAAAAGACAGTTAAGGCAAAAACAAGTCAATTCGTGGGCTAGATCATGTTAGCAGTGAAATCACAGATAGCAGCTTTTAATGGCATGTGCTTATTATTTAAGATGAACCACTTGGAATAATGTTCCCTGATTCTAGAAGAAAAATCTGTTTCTGATAACCTGTTATGCATTTCTATATATTCTTTGAACCAACTATATTAGTATATACACTGATTTCAGAGATCAGAAAATTAATTAAACATTTAGGAGTTCCTACAGGGATGTAGCTGAGTGTTAGCATTTGTCCAGCACTGTCAGACTCTAGGTTTAATCCTGAATTTAAAAATAGCTCCTTTTAATTGCAGTGCTGGAAAATTACACTGTTAATGTAATGTTGCTACAATTACTGTTAATAGTATGCACACACATAATGACCTTTTTGGTAACTCACATAGCAAAGAACAATCAGCCCTTTTCAGTGTCATAAAGTAATTACAATTCAACAACTCATTTCCAAATAAATTTTTAGGGTAATGTTCTAAATTATGAAAGAAATAATTCAGAAGATCAATTTTGAACTAATTTCCATATGATATAAAACTATGAAAATCACTGTAAGACTTAAGGGTTGCTTTTTATAATTCAGCACTCTTATGAATTAATAATTAGTGTTATCACTGTAGTTATATAAACTATAATTTTTAAAAATGCTATTTATTGAGTCAAGCTTATATTGTGTGTGTACATATTATTCTTTCATTTTTTTCCTCCTCACCCATTTAGAATGTGAAACTCCGAAGTCCCGCATCAGGTAAAGACATGTCTTGACTTTAGAGGACGTTTAGTCCTAAGAACTTGTTTTGTAAGAACAGCTCATTAGGTTAGAGTGACTCACCTCAGGGGGATTCATGGTTCTTGTAATAGCCTCTGCTGTCTTGATTGATTTTTGGTTTTCCCAAACTTACAGTTTTGTTTTGCATGGGCAAAGTAACGGTAGGATCCTTTTAAAAATATTATTTCAGATAGGATATTTTAAGATTGAAATAGTCAAAACAATCTTGTGTAAAAATAACAAAGCAGAAAACTACTATACCATCTGACTTCAAACTCCACAAAGCCAGAGAAGTCAGAAATGCAAGGTGCTGACCTAAAAAGAGACACACAAACCAGAAAAACAGAATAAATATCTCAGAAGTAAATCCACACGTGCTTCTGTCCTGACTTGACAAAAATGCTGTGAACATGCACGGGAAAAAGGACAGTCTTTTCAACAAACGATTCTGTGACAGTGTGGTGCCTGCATGTATGGTGAAGGCGGGACCTACCTCCCCAGTCAACAGAACCAGCCCAACATCTAGTAAAGTTTAATTACAGGACTAAAAACTATAAAATGACTGGAAGAGAGACTTCAGGAATTTGCAATGGGTGAGAACTTTTTGAACAAGACATTAAAAAAAAAAAAAACAATAAGGAAGCATAAACAAGAATAGTCAAGTGAAATTATTTCAAATAAAAAGGCTCACTCAGCAAAGGCAACAATCTTTTCCTTTAACTTAGAAAACCTTTGTTTACTGGGCTGGAGAGATGGCTCAGTGGTTAAGAGTCCTGAGTTAAATTCTCAGCAACCACATGGTGGCTCACAACTATCTATAATGATGAGATCTGGTGCTCTCTTCCGGCATGCAGATATACATGCAGATAGAGTACTCATCTACATAAAATAAATAAATATTTTAAAAAAAGAAAACTTTTGTTTATTATGTATCTATCTGACAAGCATAGCTATGCTCAACATTACCTTAGTAAGCCAGATTTTACTTTATGTATGTATGTAGTGTGTGTGTGTTTGTGTGTATGTTTTCCAGACAGGTTTTTTTTTTCTGTGTATCCCTGGCTGTTCTGGAACTTGCTCTGTAGATGAGGCTGGCCTGAACTCAGAGATCTGCCTGCCTCTGCTTCAGAGCAGAGTGCTGGGAATAAAGGTGTGCACCACCATGCCTGACTTTAGTGACTCACAATTTTAAGGTCCTGTGTGAGTAGGATGTCCTGAATGGTCTTTTTTGGGGGGTGGGGTCTAGGATTTCTCTGTCTAGCTTTGGCTGTGTAGAACTTGCTTTGTAGACCAAGCTGGCCTCAAACTCACAGAGATCCACCTGCCTCTTTCTCCCTAAATGCTGGGATTACTGTGTGCCTCTGCGCCCAGCTAAGCTGCACGTTTCTTACTGCTTTACTTTTTACTAAAACTGTAGACCTGAATAAAAGAAAGAGGTGGGCATGCCACAGCCCTAATACTATTCTGTTTGAACCACTTCCACTAACAAACTAGTCCATCACTCCTGTATCCAGAACACAGCTAGAAGCCAGGATATAAACAAAACGGCTTCTAATTGAGTTTCCTATAGAGTCCTTGTTTGCCCCTGCAATTTATAAGCTAGGCCTCTAATACTCACACTTCTCTCCAAATTTTGGTCTTCTAATCTCCCACTGGAAAGTTCTACTAAATTCTGCTTATTGCATTTTAGGATTTTCCAGCATGGGGTTACACATTTCTCCACCTTCCTCCTTTAAAGCAATTCCAAAGGCCTACGAACAACATGGCCAACTTTATCACAGCAATGGCTCACTTCTCAGTACTAATATTTTCTATATTTTTTTTGTGTGTGTTATTATGTCACTGCTATGACAAAAACACCTGACATAAGCAGCTTAATGGGAAAAAAAGGGGGTTTCTTTTCACTCACATTTTGATAGAAGAGTCCATCATTGTCTTGGTTAGTGTTTCTGTTGCTGTGAAGAGATACCATGATCATGGCAATTTACAAAGGAAGGCATTTAATGGGGACTGGCTTATAGTTCAGAGGCTTATTATCACCATAGTGGCATAGTGTTAGAGAAGGAGCTGAGAGTTCTATATCGAGATCAACAGACAGCAGGAAGAGAATGAGATATTGGACCTGGCCTAAGTGTATGAGACCTCAAAGCCCATCCCCAGTGACACACTTCCTCCAAAAAAAGCCATACATATTCCACCTCCTAATGGTGCCAGTCTCTGAGCCCCTTGGGCCGTTTTCATTCAAGCCACCACATTCATGTTGGTAGTCTCTCATGATGATACAGACTATCATGCTGCCTAGCTAGGCATAGTAACAGGAGGATGAAGAGGTTCACAGTACATCTGCAGCCAGGAAGCAGAGAGAGATGAACACTGGTGTTCAGTTCACTTTCTCCTCTTTATTCAGTGGTGGATCCCAGCCCATGATAGTCTTTCCACTCTAAGTAACCCAATCACGAATCTTCCTCAGAAACATGCCAAGAAGTTCATTTGCATGTTGATTCTAAATCTTATCAACTTGGCAATCAAGAGGTGGAGAGAAAGATGAGCTTGAAGTCAGCCTTTAAGACCTTATCTCAAAAAAAAAAAAAATCTGAGGGATAGAAAGGAAGAAAAGAAGAGATGAAGGTAAGAAAGGAGGAAAGAAAGAAAAAACAGTATGAAGGTTTTTTAAAAAAAATTTACCACTTGATCCAGAAATCCCACTCCTGAGTATATACACAAAGGACATACAAATAGACACTTGTACTTATATGTTCACAAAAGCACTATCTACAGCAATTAAAAAACACAATCTATATGCTATCAACTTATGCATGGTTAAGAAAATGTGGTATATGTACATATATATATATTTATATGTGTATACATGTATATGTACCACTCAGCAAGAAAAAGGATGAAATTCTGTCATTTATGACAGCATGGGTAGGACTGGAGATCACTATGTTAGATGAAATAAGAAAGGCAGAGAAAGACAAGCATTTCATGGTATTACTGATGGCCAAAGTTGGCCACTGGGTACTAAGTCACCAGTAGGCACGGAGATCTAGTGTGCTGCTGCATAGCTCAGGGCCTACTGAAAGTCACACATTGTTCATTCCTAAAGACTGGGAAAATGGCTTCTATGTTCTCACTATAAACAATCAAGGTCTGAGCGACAATGTTTAACTTCATTTAATATTACACAATGTATACATGCATTGAAATACATGGTATCTCATTCCATGTACAATTTTGATATTTTATATAATTTATCTTAACAGAATTTAAAGAGCTGGGTGTGGTGGTGCACACCTGTGATCCCAGCACTGGGGAGGCAGAGGCAGCAGGTTCCCTGTAGATTCGAGGCCTGGTTCTAAGACAGCCAGTGCTTATTTTCATTTTCAGAATGTACCAACGTCCTATGAAACAACACTTAGCAGTGAGCAGGACGCAGTAGTGTACATCTGTGATCCCAGCACTTGGGAGGCGGATCTCTGTGAGTTTGAGGCCAGCCTGGACTACAAAGTGAGTCCAGGACACTCAGGGCTACATAGAGAAACCTTGTCTCAAAAAAACCCAAACCAAACCAAACCAAAAAGCAATACTTAGCAGTGTATGGTAAGACATTTATGTCACTAGGACATTTTGTATTTTAGGTTATTTACATTATGGGAAATTACACTATTTAAAATTATTATGAAAAATTGCAAACATGCACCTTAGCTCTACTATGTAGCATCATCAATTGATAAGTAGTCCTCTAATAGTATTTGATTTTCACTCTACATTGTTTTCTCCAGCTATCTCAGAAATGCCTTTTCAGCCTGGCATTTCTGTGGTGGAGCATGCCTTTGACTCTAGCACTGGGAGCCAAAGACAGGGGGACCTATGTGAGTCCCAGGCCAGCCTAGTCTACATAGTGAGAGCCTGAGAGAGTCAAAAAAAAAAAAAAGTTTTATAGTCAGCTTAGTTGGCTTACTATACATTGCATTTTTTTCCTTTAAATATCTATAACAGTTTTTTTTTTTTTGTATTTATTTGGTCTTAAAGGAAAATTCTAAATTTAATTAATTGTATTTTCATGACTAATCTAACATGTTTCTTTATCCTTTAAGTTTGTTTGTAAAATAAATTGGTTCTCAAGCCTTGGTAAAATCTATTTCCAATTTCTTCAGAAGAATACATCTGTAAATGAGCTCCTAAGTTTTTGATGAACCCTGTGCTCCTCGGCTGACAATGCGGATGAGCTAACTTTCCAGACTCTGGTCATTGTTTGGATGATTCCTTTTACATCGTGTTCACTTTATTGTTGCTATGTCCACCCCAGGAGATGTGGACATGGTGGCGCACACCTGCATTCCTATGTTCAGATCCTTTTTGATTTGGGGGTTGTGATGGTTGGTTTGAAGGCTCTGGAATCCTCCAGGAAGCAGGCCTCCAGTACATCTGTGAGGGATTATTTTGATTTAGCTAGCCCTCGCACATGCCTGTGAGGAGTTATCCTGAGCAGCTTGCAGTGAGAAGATCACCCCGTAGGGTTAGCACTAGCTCCCCTGGACGAGGCCCTGGGCTGAGTAAGAACAATTCTGGCTGAGTGGTGCTGGGATCCACCACTCCCTGCTTTCTGACCACGGATGCAATGTCAAGCAGCTGAGTTTGAGCTCCTGTCCCCAGGACTAGCCCACCACGATGTTACAGACACGGGGACTACGAGCCAACATACACTCCTTTCCTTAAGTTGCTCTTGTCAGGGTGTGCTGGTACAGCAACAGGAAAAATTACAAACACCAAAAATTACAGAGTTACAAAATGGGTCCTAACCTGACTTTAATTGGCAGATTTCTTTGTCTTGCTGTATACTTTTCTTATTACAGATCGACAGCAGGATGATTCTCCTCCACCTCCACTCCCAGAAAGAACTCTGGAGTCCTTCTTTCTTGCTGATGAGGACTGTAAGTTGGCAGTACTTTCCAAAAAGAAGTTATAAAGTGAAATGTTAACAGGTTTAAAATAAATGTGGCAGTCTATGCCTGTAATCTCAGCACTTGAGAGGTAAAGACAAGAGGATGGGGATTCCAGATAATCGTTGGCTACACAGTTTAAGGATAGTCTAAGCTGTGTGAGACCCTGTCTTACAAAAACAAAGTTTCTGCCAGGAGGTTTGCTAGAAGGCAGAAGCAGGTATCTGTGAGTTCCAGACCAGTCAAAGCTACACAATGATACCCTGTCTCAAACAAACAAACAAACAAAAAAAAAAAAAAAAAGGAAAAACAAACCCAACAAACTTAAATCGGTAAATCCTACACTGAAAGGTATAACGAATGATTAAGTAAAAGATAAAATTTAAAGTCTATAACATATACTGAAAATGATACTTGAAGGCCAAATGTATAGGCCATGCCTGACTATACACTATTTAAATCATAGGCTTAAGAAACTATACAACAAAATATTTTTTCTTTCCTTTTTCTTTTTTGTTAAGGTATGCAGGTCCAACCCATGGAAGCTCACTCTGCTAGCTCTCCTGAGACCACAGAGAGTGCAACATCTTCTAAGCAAACACTGAAGACCCCTGGGAAAAGTTTCACAAGGAGCAAGGTCAGATTAGAGGTTTAAAAAACACCCCAGAGTTTCCCTTACTACAGATTTTCTCTCCACAGCATTAAGATTGAAAATTAGATTAAGCCTCTTTACTAAACTGAGTTTTGATCTCACATAGTCAAAATCAACAGAAAGCAAATACATGCAATGAATGAGAGTAATTATACACATACATATATGTAGGGATTTAGTACAATATGGCATGCTCAAACCAAGGCATAGGGTTGGATGGTTTCAAATCTGTTAGTAGACTGCTTGCCTGAAGCATGCCTGAAGCCTGGAGTTTGACCCAGGTATGGCAGTGCATGTCTGTAATATCTAAATCCTAATATTTGGGAGGTGGAGGCAGGAGGATCAGAAGTTCAAGACCAGGCTGGGATACATGATACCATGTCTCAAAAAAAATTGTTGGTCTAAATAAATAATGATGTAGAAAAAAATTAGGATCTATAATTAACATCCACATCAGAATAAAGTCCAAATAGAGAAAAGATTTAAATGTTAAGATGTGTACCTACACACGAAATTACTAAAAAGGAACTGGAGAAATGACTCAGAGGTTAAGAGCACTGACTGCTCTTCCAGAGGACCTGAGTTCAATTTCCGGCACCTACATGGTGGATATTAACTGTCTTTATCCCTGGTTCCAGAAGATCTGATGATGCCCTTTCCTGGTCTCCTTGGTACTGGGCATATACATGGTGCATAGATATACATGCAGGGAAAACAATAATAAATCAATCTAAAAATTTTTTTAAAACCTAAAAAATAAAAATACCTCCCCCCCCCCCACGTTACAAAAGTACTTTTTGTTAAGATAGTTTTCTAACTCTGGGGTATGAATGGCCTCGTAAATGTAAAAATCAGAGGCAGTAGGGGAAAAGATACACACATTCTGTTAAATGGAACAGAAACTTTCTGTACAGTGAAAGTAACTTAACTTAAAAATCAAAGACAAAGACCAAACTGGAGATGAAGCTACCTGCAACCAGTACTGTAGTCAGAGGGTCTGTCTAATATATTATGACCTGCTAGAAATCCATAACTATAAAATAAACATGGACAAAAAGTATATGACTGAAAAGCAAAGTCACCCTCAGAGGCTGTTGGCCGGTTCTGAATGCTATTGTTATCCCGTTATTATTATTCTGTTAGGTCTATATTTCCAGTTGACTAAAGCATTTTGAACTTTTGAGGAGAAACATTAACTTTCCTCCCTTTCTTCACCTTAACAGAGTTTGAAAATTTTCCGAAACATGAAAAAAAGTAAGTTCATCTAAAACTTCTTAAAATCACACAATTTTTAGTATCACCCTATCATTCCCAAACATCTTCATAAGGGACATGTGGGTCAGAGCACTCACCCAGGCCTTTACTTTGCCAGGCTCCATCAGGCCAGTGTTAGGTAGGGCTGCTGTTTAACGACAGAAGAATAATTAGTGCAGTGTTTGGTATTTTCTACCCTTTCCAAGATGCTTAGAAATAAATGTTATTTAAAACTCCTGGCAGTCTAACCTTAGATATTTCTTTGAAAACTGTAACAACAAAGCATATTGTGAAACAAATGTGTTGATTTAATGAAATAAGCACTGACACATTTCCACTTTTACAAGTATTACCAGGAGTAAAAGTCTGTTGCTTCCTATTTTGCTGTATTGTAATAAAATAAAAACCCACAGGCTGTGTGGAGAGTGCATTAAAGGCAACAAGAGTAGAGCTGGCAACCATGATGCTCATTTTAGTGGGACAAATTTCAAGTAAATTTTGTTTGTGTGTACGTGCACACGTGTATGATGGGGCACATGCTTCAACTTGTGTATGGCGAGCAAAGGACTTTGTAAAGTTGGCTTTTCCCCTCTACCTTCACATGAGTTCTGGGGAACAAACTCAGGCCCTCAGATTTACACAGCACACTTCGTTACCAGCTGAGCGGTATGGGAAGTTTTAATTGCTCAGAAATACTGTGGTTGCTAGTGACAAAAATCCCAATTTAGGCTAACTGGAACATAAGAGAAGCATTTATTGTTGTCTTAAAAGAATCCAAATAATTCAATAGGTAGCTAACCTCTCATTCTGTAGAGCTCTGGCTCATTCTGGTGTGTGCGCGCGTGCCTCTATGCACACGTGCTGTCTGAGGTGGGTGCCACATCTTCATCAAGCACGAGGCTACCCTATTCTCAGATAGGCTCTCTCACAGAACCAAGAGCTTACCAACTGGCAAGACTAGTTGCTCGGTAAGCTCCAGGGATCCCACTCCCTTCATTTCCCACATGCTAGTGTTATAGGCACATGACTGTCACTATGGCTTTTCACCTGGGTGCTGGGGGTCCGAACTCAGTTTCTCATACTTGCTCAGCAAACACTTTACCAAATGAGCCAGCTCTCTAGCCTCAGTTTTGTTTTATTTTATAAGCTTACTCATAGGCATATTTTTAATCATGTGGTTTCAGGCTTATGATGGAAAAAATTAGCTTTTTCCTGGTTGCTTAAGCAGTAGTCTGATGACTAGTACAAATTGGCCTGGTTCCTTTGCCCCTGCCTGAATCTTAACAATATATTTAAGTTCTTAACAATATATTTAACATTTCAATTAGGCAGGATACTATGTCTTATATTTAGCCAAATAGTTACATGTGGCTACTGATTACATCGTATTGAGGTCAGACCTACACACATATCATGTGGCTATGCCAATGTCCTCAGTGGAACTCAGCCCTGACCATTAGTCATACCAGTAGAAATAGTTCCACTTGGTATGTGGAAACTGAAAATTGGGGAGGATGTAAAGGGAAATTTTAATTTTATCTGGAGAATACAGGTTGAGCAGGCAGCATAAAAATAACCGGAGACAAGCTAGTATTAGTTCCCTCTAATATACTTTTGCTGAATCTTTGCTACCTTTCTTAAGAGAAAGAAAGAGTGTTCCTCTTTGGGACGAATACCTTGTCTCAGCTAACATGTGGAGACTGTTGACATACTTGCACATCCCCATCTTCATGCAGCTGTGTTCATGTCTTGCCTCAGTTCCCAGCCCAGTTCCTGACACACAGTGTTTAGTACATATGCATTTAATTGAAAAATTACTGAAATATACTATGTATTCTAGAGATTCGTGCTCAAGAAAGGAAATGTTCTAGATGTTCTTAGAAGCCTAATATTACATATATATGTGTAAATACATATATGCAGTTCTCACATTGTGTTTTGCATGCTGAAAACAAAAAGTAGGCAGTAATTTCTCCTTATTTATAAGCTGTTTTTGAGGAAGTTTATATAAAGCTGAGAATCTTTATTCCTGTAACACCATGCACATGTCAAAGGTAGACCTAGTTTTACAGAATTCCTTTTAAAACTGGGTAGAAACTGATATATGTATATATTAGGGGGTTAGGAACACACACACACACACACACACACACACACATTACACATAGTAAATACACATTACACACACTCTACACATAATAAATACAATAGCAAACCAAGAAATATAACAATGGCCTTAACTTAGAATCATCTTTGAGGCAAAGTAGCTGGAAAATAAAGAAGAAGATTTAGGAATAGAGGACAATATAAGAAAAACCTTAGCTTGCCATAGATTAATTAATGTGAGTTATGGAAAACATATTATGACTGATCAGGGAACAAAGATAAACCCCAAGGCCAAATATGAGTCTAACGTAGTGGATTTGTGAATCTTGTTTGGCATGGTTGTTCAGGCCTGTAACCCCAGTAGCTGGGATGCTGAGGCAGGAAGAGTACAAGTCAAGGCCAGCCTGGCATATATATTGAGTTCAGGCCTACAAACTGAGACCTTTCCCCTCTCCCTACCGTAATGATAATACAAAATATAATTCCAACCATTTTTGAAAACTTTTAATACAATACTGATATATTAATTTTGTTGTAATCTTCTGGAGGAAATAATCACGCAAGCAAATAAACAGTAATCTAAATCTGATGTCATTCTTTTTATTTTATTATTATTATTTTTTTTAGTCATTCTTTACATATTTTTCTCTGACTACAGGTGTTTGTAATTCTTCCTGTCCAAGCAAGCCTACAGAATGTGTTCAGCCAAAAAACTCCAGCTGTTTTTTGAATTTTGGTATGTGTATTATTTTATAGCAGAGTTTAAAATGTGTATAGATCGGGGCTGGAGAGATGGCTCAGTGAATAAGCACACTGGATTTTCTTCCAGAGGACCCAGGTTCAAGTCTGAGCACCCATACAGTGGCTCACAATGAATCTAACTCCAGCTCCAGAGGAGCCAATGTCCCCTGCTGACCTCTGCAGGGACTGCAGACACATTCTACACAGACACATGGAGGCAAAACACAAACACACGTAAAAGAAATTAACTTTTAAAATTGTAGAAGAGACCAGAAAATGTAGTGCTGCTAGAAAGACATACAATTGCCCAAATGTAATTTTGTTTCAGAGGGAGAAGCAGAAAATGAGGGAGCAGTCTCTGTCTTTATAGTCCTTATAGTCTCATGCTGAGGAAATGTTTACTAGAAATGCTGTTTCTTTAGCTATAAAAGTTGGTTTGCATTTTACTAACTCAACATTTCAATTGTTGCAATTTAAAAGTTAACATCTGTCTGGACAGTGTTAGTGCGCATCTTTAATCCCAGCACTTGGGAGGCAGAGGCAGGCAGCTCTCTGAGTTGGAGACCAGCCTGGACTACGAGTTCCAGGACAGCCAAGGCTACACGGAGAAACCTGGTCTCAGAAAACCAACAAGCAAAAATGCTAAGATTTGTATGAAACTAGTTAAAAACATTCATATGGAACATGGTATGACCTATGAAAAAACACACAACTTTGCCTTGGTTATAGTAGTGTTCTGCTTCCTTCTTTTCTCTGACTCCACTTGAGTGACATATGGACCACCTGATGTGATCTTGCTCTGACCTTGAAAGAAAATCTTAGCTGCATCCATGTTGCTTCTTCTCAACAGTGCCTAGATTTTAACAATTTATGTACTTAAAAGCACTTACTATTCATTGCTCCCTTTAGTAGTGGCAATATAAATTCTAAGAATGTTATTTAAAAATATTGAAGTCGCCTGTGATGGTACACGCCTGTAATCCCAGCACGTGGACGGCTGAGGCAGGAGGATCTTGCGTTCAGAGCCAGGCTGGGCTTGCATAGGGAAATTCTGTCTTTAAAACTCTGCCTTCTCATGCAAGTTTAAAGGAAAAAAAAAAAAAAGCAAACCATGTGGTTCAGGTTTCTTTTCCCAGAATTGATCCACATGCAGAAACAGCAGTGTACAAGTGCTGTAAAGCATCCCAGCCTGGCTGGTGAATTAGATCAGATACAGGTATCTGAAACTGTAGCGGTTCTAAGTAGGCACAGAACACGTCCTCATGCCCCAGTGTACCTGGACGGAGATGACTTTGATGTATAACTACTTCATGTGAATATTTTTCTTTTATTATCAAAGGAGTAAAATTTATGTGAACTAGGCTCTATACACCTCCACCAACATTTAAAATCACTAGTTAATAGATATGAGAGGTTTCTTTCAGCCGTGGCATGTAGATGTGCTGTGTGTTTGTGTGTGTGTGTGTCTGAGATTCTTGCTGGTTATGCCAGGCTGGCCTTGAACACAAGCTGTGATCCTCCTTGCTTTACTTTCTGTGTGTTTGGATTACAGGTGGTTTCTACCATGCCTGGCCAACTATAGTTTTGTTTATAGACTTAAATTTAGCTACATACATAAGCAGTTACTAGAGAAGGTGATTAAAGTATTCGAATATTTTTGAGTTTTTCATTTTCTGTTCTCCCTCTCTCAAACCTTTTGTTTTTAAATTTAAGGCACCAATGTTGCTAAGTGTTAAGATGCTTTGAAAATCTATCACAATTGAAGAAAAAGACATATATTGCTGGCGAAAAAGAAAAATGTCACCAGCCTGAAATTCTTTTTGAAAGCACTCAGTTAGCCTTTGTTTTATATGCAAGATTTTCTTCCTCTTCTTTGTGGGGGCAAGGGAGGTGCGTTTCAGGGAGAAAAGTAATTATGACTCATTTAAGAACCATTTCTTTCAGGGTTATTTCATATTTTCTAAGTTAGGAAATCATGATGTTTTAGTAAGCTCAGGAAATTCTGTGGCTGCATAGATAGAGAACTGGATTTAATAATACCACATAAATAACAGTGTTTAATTTTATAAAAGTGAAATTTGTTTGGTGCTCCATGGTGGGTGAATAATGCAGATAACTGGTGTTATGTACGTAACTACTGAAAGCTACTATCATCAGGGTTCTTCATATAACTATTACCATCAGTTAACCTGTGAGTACTCTATGTTTAAATATTAGTATTGTTTGGGTTGGAGGTGTGGCCCAGCGGCAGAATACTTGCCCATCATGTGCAATGTCATTAGTTCGCTCCCTAGTACAGCAAAACCAATATTCTATTTTCATTTAAACTTTAGTTACTAGAATGCCTTTACAGTCCATTATTAAATTAATCAAAGAGGATGATTAACTTTTTTAATGCTATATTTGTTTCTATATAAAGTTACCTGTTTTCATTCAGTTTTATTTTTGACCCCAGGTTTTGGAAATCGATTTTCAAAACCCAAAGGACCAAGAAACCCACCATCAACTTGGAATATTTAATATACCTCTGTACTTATAAGAACATTGCTTGAAATTGTGCCTCCAAATTAAAATACTAGAATACTGCTATAATAATATCAATAATGAAGATATGTTGTCAATGGCTTTTAAAAGGAAAGCAATGTGAAAAACTTCTAGCAACATTGTATTTTCATATTCTTGACATTTAATTGGGAACTGCCAATAAAGTTTGTTACTTGGGTTTACGTTTCAAAATGGATTTATTTTTCATTTTTGGAAGTTACTTTATTTTGCTTTCTATGTAAATGTAAATTTTTGTTTTGAGATGATGTCTTTCTGTGTTAGTCTTGAATCTTTGAAGTGATGCCCCTGCCATTGCCTCCAGAGGGCTAGGAATTAAAGACACACAAAACCAGCATAAACATTAATTTTAAGAGGCTTGTAAGAATTTGATCTCAACTAAATTTTCTTTAAAATATTTCTATGTGTGCAAGTGTTTGCTCCTGCATCCATGGATGTATGGCATCTATGTGTAGTGCCCACTGAGGCCAGAAGAGGGAGTTGGATCCCTTTGAATTGGGATTACAGGTTGAGTTGCTATGTGAGTTCTGGGAACTGAATCAGGGTCCTCTGCAAAAGCAGTAAGTATTCTTAGCCATCTGAGCCATCTCTCCAGCCCTTCAACTAAATTCATACATCGCCTTAGTAGTAAAAATAACTTAAAAAAAAAAATTAGACAGGTCTCGCTATGCAGCCCCAGGCTGCACTGATGATCCTGATGATCCTGAAAATGCTGATGTTGCAGGTGTGCTCCGTCATGGCTGCCTAAAGGTTTAACTTAAAAAACAAAACGAAGCAAAAACCCCTTTGTGTTTGCAGTACAAAATTACTGCTTGAGACAGTGACTATTCTTCCTGGGATGTTATTTTTGTCTAAGTGGAATACACCTCCTCCATCTTCCCAAATGCTGTGTAAAAGCAGGAAAAAGATTAAAGAGAATGATGTGTAAATCATGGAAGTGATCATTTTTGTGTTGCTATAACAAGATGTTCAGCTATATTCCACATAAGTTTTTCCCCCATTTTTTTATTAGCTACAGTTTGTTCACTTTGTATCCCAGCTGTAGCCCCCTCCCTCATTCCCAATCTCACCTTCCCTCTTCTTCTCCTATGCCCCTCCCCTCCGCATAAGTTTTAATTAGTTACCAATCCTAGAAAAATAATCAACCTTACTTTTTGTTAGCACTTTAAAATTATTTTTAATTTTATAATTTGATAGTGTTTTCTTCATAGAAAAGGTGCAATATGAACATGTGCAATTTATGTTCACAACCATTTAAAGGTCCTGGTAATTTTAAAAAAATGTACTTCTGTATGACTATGGAGTTTCCTAAATAAATTATATTTCAAACCTAGTTTCACACAGTAAATAAGTTAATGGATTTTTATTATTTTAAAGCATTCGCTTTAATATTCCTATCAGTTTAATTTTTTACTTGAGAAAGTACAACGTAGCAACAGTGCTTTAGCGCTTTTCGTTAGGAAACCCAGTGCTAGGGCAAACTGAATGGTATTGTTGCCTGCTTATTGTAGTACAACGCATCCCCAGCAGGTGTTCAAGAACTCTATTTTAAACCGTACCTTTTCCTGCAGAAGTTCATCCAGCCCAAGTTACTTCTGTGGGGACTAGGGAGGACAAACCACAGTGCTTTTTATATGCCTGATACATCATTGTAGCCAATTATTTCCAAATATCTTAAGGACTTAAGTGTATTAGAACAATTCTAGGCAAAAGCTAAAGAAATGAAGCTTAAAATGGATTTGCGAGTAAACAACATCTGGCCAACAGTGACGATTTTGAAAGTGTTGTCAGGCTGACAATGCTTTTCCTATTTGCAAGTTTATATTTATTTAGAAAACAAAACATTTAGATAACGTCTATCGAGAAATTTTCGTTAACTCTCGGTATATGCTCAACACGAATGCTGGATTCTAAGTTCCCAAGCATGAGTAGACGTGAGTCTGCGCTCAGGAGACTCCTAAAGGCAGTGTTTGCACCTGCCTTGAGCCTGTAGCTGTTACTACAGCAATGTCATTGAACACACTTCAATTTTCTTTTTTTTTTCGTGAACAGCAGTCCTACTATACTTTGCAGCAAAAACGTCATTTTACATATTCTGAAATTCTTTTTTTCGTCGTTTGAAAGGGTAAAGGCCGGAGATTCTTTTACCTCACAAAGGTTAAGGAGAAATACGAAATTGAAAAGTCACTATGGAGACCACCTCCGGGTAAGGCGAAGAAGGAACTCTGCAAGAGCAGCGCCGGAACACAGTGCCAGACTCCGAAAGTATTAACATTGTTTAGCCGTTAGGGCGGTTGGCGGCAACTCGGCGGCCGACGGCAGTTGCGTCGTACCCCGAAGCGTGCCTGGGCGCACGCTCCTCCTCGGTTCCTCCACTCACAGTGCTGGAGAGGCGCGGGGAGAAAGTCGCGGCGGGTGTTGGAACTACAACTCCCGCAAGGCCTTGCGCGTCCAGGGCGCTTTACAATAGCAGCTCGGTTGGCGAGGTCTGCGGAGAGGGGTCGGAACTGCCGTTTCCGGCATGTTCAGCTCTACGAGAAGGACGGAGCGGTGGAGGGCGGGGGAGAGACTCCAATGCCCAGCGGGCCCTGCGCGGGTGGCGCTTGCGCGAATCGCGGACGGGGGGGCGGTCGGGCCATTTAAATGTGTGTTTGTGGGTGAAATGGCTGCGCAGGTCGGAGCGGTTCGCGTAGTACGGGCGGTGGCGGCGCAGGAGGAGACGGACAAAGAAGGGAAGGAGAAACCCCATGTTGGGGTCTCGCAGCGGGGAGTGAAGCGGCAGCGCCGGGCGAGCAGCGGGGGTTCTCAGGAGAAGCGGGGGCGGCCGAGCCAGGACCCCCCTCTCGCTCCCCCTCATCGGCGGCGTCGCAGCCGCCAACATCCCGGGCCGCTGCCTCCAACGAATGCCGCCCCAACCGTCCCGGGCCCTGTTGAGCCTCTGCTCCTGCCGCCTCCGCCGCCACCGTCGCTGGCGCCCGCCGGGCCCGCCGTCGCTGCCCCGCTCCCGGCCCCGGGCACCTCGGCCCTCTTCACCTTCTCGCCCCTGACGGTGAGCGCGGCCGGGCCCAAGCATAAGGGCCACAAGGAGCGGCACAAGCACCATCACCACCGCGGCTCCGATGGTGATCCCGGCGCCTGCGTTCCGGGCGATCTCAAGCACAAGGACAAGCAGGAAAACGGCGAGAGGAGCGGAGGGGTGCCTCTGATCAAGGCCCCTAAGAGAGGTGAGAAGAGGCGAACCGCCGGCTTGAGCTCTAGGTCTCAGTGCCCATATCCCGCCCCTTTAGGACTGAGAGACGCCGCTCTATTCCCCTGAGCCCACTGAAGTGGACTCCGGATTGAAGACGGTTGCCACAGTTTGACCTACTTGAGCCTTCTCTCTGAGGCCGAGCTGTCAGTTTCCATCCCTCTTTGCAGTCCCCCGGAGCCTTTGCAACGTTTATTTTCAAATTCGGTAGGGTTTCCGCGCCGCGCGGTGCTGGGCATTGGATTAGTAGGTGCGGTACTAAACCCTGCCTTTCTGAAGTAAAGGCTTGTCACTGAAAGTCCCTTCTTGTTCTCTTTCTTGGAAGGCTTTAGTTTTTCTTATTCTCCGCACCAAAATATTCACGTTTGACTCTGGGCTCTGAGTTTGAATTCTCCAAGAGGTTACACAACTCACTGGTTGCCTTCGCTTCAGCGAGGTTAAAAAAAAAAATCATTTATGGTGCTTCTTTTTCAGCTAGACGAAGTAATTTTTTTAAAAATATATATTAGCCCTGTTAAGTCTTAGTATGGTATAGGGTTGGCTCGAGGAAGGTTTTAATCACGCTTTGAATCCAAGGAAGTAGACCAGCCATATCTCTGAAGAGAAGGAAGGGCGCAATAGGATGTAGATGCAGATTCTAGTTCTCGTCATCCTGCCAGAGCACTATTTGAGAATCTCTGCAATTCCAGCAGTCCTTAAAGGTATTTCACATAGAAAAAATAGGACTCATTAAGTGTGATTTTGAGAGAAATTAGGCCGGCCAAAATTGATGTCTTCTACTGTCAGGTACTTGCAGCATTTTTTTCATTCTTTGTGGAAGAAATGAGGTATACTTTTGGTTATGCTGTATTATACTTTGTATATGATGTTTATAACTTGTAATATTCGTAATCTCAGTAGCATACTAACACACTAATATGTGTTTGAGTACTGGGCCATTTCAGCGATTACGTGGTAGTGAACCAGGCTTTGAATCTAAAATTTCGAGTTTCCTGCATTCTTCCCACATATTTGGTCTTAGTGCTAACCAGTTTGTGTGTGTGTGGGTGTACGCCTGTGTGTGTGTTTAGGTGCAAATTTTCATTGGATGGAACTGCATCTTTTTTTCTTTGGTGATACACAGATACCATTCTCAGGAGTAGAACTGTGGCAAGCTGACTGGTGTGTCAATTTCCAATTTTGCATATTGGAGTAGCTTATATTTTTGCCTTTATTCCCCACTCTCTCTGGTTTGTGTCCATACACAGCTACAGGGAATTTTGAGTAATCATTTCCTTTAAATTTGTGGTAGGAGAGAATACTAGGGTCCAGAATAGTGAAGAGACTTCATCTACATCAAGTCTCATTACCAAAGACAGAATTTAAATAATAATAATCCATAATAGTGAAGAGACTTCATCTACATCAAGTCTCATTACCAAAGACAGAATTTAAATAATAATAATAATAATAATAATAACAACAACAACAACAATAATAATAAATTATTGGCACAGAACCCAGGATCCTAAATGCCAGTTCAGGCTTCATCTCTGGTCTGCCTGACTTTGCTTTCCTTTGCTTCCCTTTTCTATACTCCTTTGCTTGCCTTTTCCCTGTGCCTTGACGTTCTCATTCTAGCAGCAGTCAGTAAGCTAACCAGAAATTATCAGGGATCTCTCAGTCCCCCTTTATGTGGGAGGGTGGTCAAATTTACAGCGTGCTTCTCTGAAGACTATATAGGCCCCAGGTTTTTAAAAATCAAATAAAAACAAGTCTCTCATACTGATGAATAGAATTTTCGTGAATTACATGATGTAAATGCCCTATATCTGTGTTGTTAAATATGGTAGCCATATGTGGCACTTAAACAGATTTGTATGTGGCTGTGTGACTGAGAAACTTAAATTTTATTTTATTCTAATTTATAACATGTTACATATAGCTCATGGCTATTACATTGGACAGCACAGCTTTTTGCTCTTTTTTGAAAGAGAAATGGGTTAAAACCAAGCCATTTGAACACTTTTCACTTCTGGTTTCCAGATAATTGGATTGCATGCGCAAACTATATATATTCTGGGAAAACAGGACCCTCTGGTCAGGTATATTTGAGGAAGCCTGTAGTGTCATAGTCTGAATAGCTGGAGTGCACTGTGCAAAAATCACACCAGCTTAATGTTGTTTATTTTAAGCTTTTTGTATAGTTGGACTAATACTTGTAAAAATCTCTCCGTTTGTTTATTTTTGTTTATCCTCGGGTTCAGGATGCACGGCTCTGGAAGTAAATTTTGGTTCTAGTGCTTACTGTATGATCAGATCAAATTAATCTCTTTTAACCCTACTTTTCCTATTTGTGAACTAGGGTTGTGGTATTTCATTCATATGGTTGTTGTAGGGATTCAGTGGGGACACTGTGGGCAATTAAAACTGGCTTTAATTTTACTATACTTGGTCCTGTAAACACCTCTAATAAAGTAAGTAGATTGTTGTTTACAGAGGAATCTCATCCTTTGCTTATGCTAAAATTATTAGGAACTTTCAATTTGCTTTGAAATAATTATAGATTCACACACACACACAAATAGCACAGTTTATTTCAGTGGTTATATCTTATGTAACTATTGTATAATACCCACACTAGGAAATTGATGTGTGTGTGTGTGTGTGTGTGTGTGTGTGTTTCTATGCCATCTTATCACATGTAGTTTAGAATAACCACCACTGTAAAATAAGGCACAAAACTCCAGAAATATCTCTCTTGGGCTTTCCCTTCATAGCATCAGGTATGGTCTCCTTGCCCGCTTTTCTGTTTTTAATCAGTAACAACCACTAGTCTGTTCTCTATCTTTATAGTTTTGTCATTTGAAATTTTATGAAAATGGGGTCTTTTGAAGCTAGCTTATTATTATTAAACTCAGCATGGTGTCTCTGAGGTCATCCATATGGTATATATGTCAGTGGCCCTCACCCCATCATTATTGGATAATATTATCAACAAGGGTGATTCTTGGATCTACGGACATTTTGGTGTCTAGTTTGGGGCTATTAGAAATAAAGCTTCCTGTTCAGAGTTTTGTTTGGAAGCAAATTTTCATTTCTTTGAGGAATGTTCTTATTAGGTCATGTGGTTTTTGTTTGTTTGTTTTGTTTGTGCCAATTTTTTAGTCAGTGCTTTTAAAAATATTTTAAGAATTTTTTATTGAGAATTATTTGTATATTACAGGTATCCACTGTTTAGTTTGTAGTCTGTTGCTTGCTTTTCCCTCAGTTTAACAAAGATATTTTACACAACAAAGTCAGCAATGTTTTATTGACTAATGAATCATTTTTGGGTGTCATTCTCCGCTTGCAAGCTTTATAATTTAATTTTCTGTGTTTAAATTTGTGGTCCATTTGAGTTGATTTTATACAGGTGTGAGATTATGTTCTTTTTTTGAATGGGAGGTGTTCTTTAGATAGAGTCACTGTAACATCTTTAATTGAAAATCTCCCACTGAATTGCTTTTGCATCTTTATAGATCACTTGTGCAGCTGATGGACTCTTTGCTTTCTGTTGCTTTGTTAAACACCATGACCAAAAGCAGCACAGGAAGGAAAGAGTCGCTTTTACGGGCCACAGTCCATCATGAAAGGAAGTCAGGAACAGGAACTCAAGGCAGGAACCTGAATGCAGAAACTGAAGCAAAGACCATGAAGGAACACTGCTAGCTTGCTTCCCATAGTTTTTTTCATTTGTTTTCTTATACCACCCAAGATCATCTGCCCAGGTTTGGCATTGCCTGGGCCCTCCCACATCAATCATTGATCAAAAAAGATATTCCCTAGGCTTTTCAATCTGATGGAGGTATTTTCTCAGCTGAAGTTCCTTCTTCCCAGATGGCTCTAGGTTACTTCAAGTTGACAAATCTAACCAGCACGACTGGGTGGGGAGGCAGGAAGGCTGGAAGTTTCAAGCCAGCATGGGTTACATAGCAACTTCCAGCCAGGTATGTTTGTAGAGAGCTTGTCTACATGCACAGCCCTGGGTTCAGTCCCCAACACGTCCCAAAACTGGGTGTGGTAGCACTGGCTGTAATCTCAGTACCTGGAAGGTGGAGGTAGGAGGGTCAGAGGTTTAGGGTCATTCTTTGCCACATGTGCACTTGAAACCAGCTTGGGACGTTGAGATCTTGTCTTAAAACAAAAACAAAAAAATTAGTTCTCCTGCCTCTTATTTTAGAAATTGTTAAGATTGTTTTTTATGTTTCAGATTGTAGAAAACTCCTCATAACACATGAAAACTGTAGGATGTAAATTCCATGTCCACAAATAAAGTTTTATTGGAATACATTTATATATACTGTCTGAATTGGTTTCTGCATTATAGTAGCAGAGTAGGAGTAGTTGAGGCAGAGACCATCTGCTCTACAAAGCCTGCCGTGTTCTTTACAAAGTTGGCAACCTCTGACTAAAGACATGGAACATGACTAAGAGACATGTTCCTGCACATCAGCCCAACAGTACTCAATCCAAATTCATATATAGGATAATTTCAGATATTACCACTTCAGACATCTGGCGTTGCTCATACATAGTTAAAAGAAAAGCTTGGTAAGTAAATACTTGCTCCAAAATAGGAAGTAAAATGATTTTCAGAGGTGAGTAACATGCTTGAAATTTTCCAATAGTGGAACTGACTGTTAGAGTCTTAAGAAAAACCAAATGCCTCAGGATCTAGTTTGCTCTTTCTGCTGTGCACTTTGGGACTGATGTATATAAAGAAATATTAAAATGTTTGCTATATCTTATAAGCAGTATGCTTCAGCCTACCTAAATAGCCACTTGTTTCCTTTGATCTTAATTTCTTTCTCTCCTTTGTTATTATTCATAAAAGTATAGACCAAAGATATTTCATCAAAAATAATAGTTTATTTTTAATTGTTCTTGGTTAGTAACTATGATCTTAATATATTAAGAATCAGAAGATAATTGCCTAGCTTTCAGCTCCAGTGTCATTAAACTACAGGATTGCTCTTCTGTGAATTGTCATAGTCAGCTGTTCTGTTTTTCACTGTTGACCCCCTTCCTAATTGCTATCATGTGGAAGTGTTCTGTGATACACAAAAGATACTGGGTGTGTTGCCACATTTCTGTGATCACAGTATTTGGGAGGTTGATGATTGCTAGCTGGAACAGGACCCTTTCTCAGAAAATAGGAAGATACTGATAGAAATATTGATTTTTGTGGTAGCAATGGAGAATTATTGGCTTTATAATGAGAATTAATTTTATTTATCAGAAACTTCAGAAACTGTTTTCCCTATCTACCAGAGAAGAAAAAATTTTTGTCAGTAACGTATGAAAACTTTCATATAACAAATAATGCTGTCTTTGTGATCACATGTTTGTAAAGGGCATTATGCTTAGGAATATGTAACGCTTTACTAGAAACTCATATAGGCCAGCATCTGAAGTCCAGTGATTGTAACTGGATAATCTTAGTTAATAATCAGAGAGGCTGAAAGAAGAGGCAGGCAAGAAGAAAGTGCACTGTGTTGTACTGAAAGAATATGAAATTTGGAGTTAGATGGGTCTGAATTTTCACTGTCAGCTGCTAGCTTTGTGACCTAATAAAAGTTACATCTGTTTCAGATTTTCAAAAAGTTTATAATTTAATTATTTTTTTTATTAATTACAGTTTATTCACTTTGTATCCCAACTGTAGCCCCCTCCCAATCCTACCCTTCCTCCCTCTTCTCCATCCCTGCCCCTCCCCCAGTCCACTGACAGAGGAGGTCCTCCTCCCCTTCCATCTGATCCTAGCCTATCAGGTCTCATCAGGACTGGCTGCATTGTCTTCCTCTGGCTTCCCCCTCAGGGAGAAGTGATCAAAGAGGCAGCCACTGAGTTCATGTCAGAGACAGTCCCTGTTCCCATTATTAGGGAACCCACTTGGACACTGAACTGCCATGGGCTACATCTGTGCAGGGGTTCTAGGTTATCTCCATGAATGGTCCTTGGTTGCTGTTTCAGATTTTGCTTTCATCTTTGAAAAAGAATTTCTGTGTCTACTGGACTGAATTGTTAGATTAAAATGAGATCATGAATAAGGTCCTAATAAATATTTAGTGAGTCATCATTTTTTCTCTTTTTCAGATTTTTCTCCCTTTTTATGTTTCACTTGTGCTGTATTTATACCATACTCTGGGCCAGTAATTTCTAGTTTTAATCTGATACCCCAGAGTTGTTGACAAGTATTTCAAGGAATGTTATCCAACCCTTTTATTGTTATTATGATAAGATAAAAACTTGTGTCAGACCTGTGATGAAAGATTCATTATCTTGTTTAATTCTTGCAATAACTTTAAGTTAACACTAGTGTTAATAATATTTTAAGTAAGAAAATAAAGGTTTAAGGGACCTTTTGGGTTTGTCCAGAGACTAATAAGCAGTAGAGGCGGGGTAGTCATCTCAGTCTTAACAGAGAAGCAGTGAAGCAATTTTGGTTTTGTGTGTTTTTGTTAAGAGGCATGCTGTTGTGCTATTCCCCAGGCTAGCTTTGAGCCCACAATTCTCTTATCATACTTCTGGGGTTCTGGATTACAAGGCATATAAATACCCAGTCTCAGCATGCACTGTTTGTACGTATGTGTTTGTGTTCTTGTTGATATGCGTGCGAAGGCCAGAGATCCATCTCAGGATTCATTCTTCATGAGCCTTCCACTTTGTCTCTGAGCTAGTCTCTCACTGGGACTTAGTTCTTATCTGTTTGGCTGGCTAGCCAGTGAGCTCCAGGGATCCTCCCCATTATTGGGACTCAAGCACTTGCCACAATGGTTGGTTTTTTCAGGTGCTTGCTGGGTACTGAACTCAGGTCCTCATACTTGTCTAACAAGCACTTCACCAATAGAGCCATTGCCTGCTCTTAATTAGCACATTCTGCCTTTAGATTTCTACCATTTGGGAGTGAAAAGAATAATTAACATTTACTCTTTGTTACATTCTAGGATTATGCCAGCTACTCTACATGCAATTTTCATTTATTTTGTACATTTTTATAGGAAAATACTCTTGTCTCCTTTCCCCCATTTTATCAGCAAGAAACAGTGAGATACAGAGATACTAGTTTGCAAAAGGCCAAGCTGCCTTATTTTCAGCAGCACAGCAAAATGGTACAGCTGCTTCAGAAGACAATTTGGCAGTGTTTTAGAAAGCTAAACATACTCTTATATGATATGGCAGTTCACATACTATTTGGTATTTACCCAAAATTTTTGGAAACTTATATCTACACAGAAATTTTAAAAGTTTTATTCATAATTGCCTACAATTGGAAGCAGCTCATTTCCTCTTCTTCTTCCTCCTCCTCTTCTTCTTCTTTTAAAGCATTTTTATTTATGTATACTCTGTTCTGCCTGCATGTCAGAAGAGGGCACCAGATCTCATTACAGATGCTTGTGAGCCACCATGTGGTTGTTGGGAATTGAACTCAGGACCTCCAGAAAAGCAACCAGTGCTTTTAACCTCAGAGCCATCTCTCCAGCCCTCTCAGATGTTCTTTGATAGATAAATGGACAAATTGTGGTACATCTACAATGAAATATACAGCTCTAAAAACAAACTACTGAGTTCTGAAAAGTAACAGAATAACCATATGTACATTACTGTTTCAGTGATAGATAGAACCCAGTCTAAGAGGGCTACACACTGTATGATTCCAGTTGTGTAACACTGAAAAAGACAATCGATGGAAACAATGAAAAACATCAGTAGCTGCTGGTAATTAGGATGGGGGAGACTTAAGAATAGTGAGATCTCAGGATTTTTAGGGCCACTAAACTACCATGTAAAATATTGTAGTGGTAGGCTCATATCATTTACAATTGTTCAAACAAGAATGTACAGTACCGAGAGTGAACTATAACTTGAACTCTGGCAGTTGGTGACGGTGACTGAAGACATACCAGTGTGTTCAGTGGGGTGTTTGGGAAATTTGTATAGCTTTTTGTCAGTTTTGTTTACCTAAAAACAACTATGTTTTAGGGTGAATGTGTTCATGTAACTCTGTAACGGTAGCATCCAGCAGGCTAAGGCAAGAGGATCATGAATTCAAGGCTAGCCTGAGACATCTGATAGATTCAAGACCAGTTCCAGGTAAATAGAGAGAAGACCCCTTTTCAAACAAAACTACGCCTATTAAAAACAAAACAAACAGACAAAAACACCCATGTAGTTTTAAGAAGTGGTAGAACAGGGTTTCCACCTAGCTAGCTTTTTTTTTTTTTTTTTTAGCATAAAGGTTACATGTGTATAGTGTTAAAAATAATGACTTTCAAAAAGTTGGCTTCAAAAGGAATAGCTTTTTGGTTTTTCATTTAAATCAGGTTTTTATATAAAACTACAAGTACAAGAAAAGCAAAAATAATTTATTCCCCCATTACTTTTGGGAGACTGAGGTAAGAGGATCTTGAGTTTAAAACAAACTACTTAGCAAGGCCCTATCTCCAGAACAAAAAGAAAAAAATAAAGTTATTTTTAGAATACAACTTTAGTTCATTTTCTTTATGATTAATACGATGTGAACAATTATTGTTTGCTTTTTCTTATCTATCACACATGATACTTAGAAGTGGAAGGTACCATAGTTCCTAAGATACAGTTCAGGTGTGTGCGTGTACATATGATGGTCCTGGGAATTGAACCCAGAAATTTGTGAATGGTAGACAAGTACTCTACCATTGAGCTACATCCTACCCCTTATGCTAATTTTTTTTGCACTAGTGAAAACTAGTGTGATAAGTAAACTAGGCTATTTGATGATAGATGATGTTAACTAATTTGAGGACTTTTCCATGTATTCTAGGTAAAGTTGTATGACTTTTTGAAAGAGAGCTGGCAATTCGTTTCTTAGATCAATGTCCCCCCTGTCTTTCTCTGTAGTAAGACAAGTTTCAGTGTGGTATGTAAAAAGCTTTCCTTAATATAAGTGGAGTATAGATTGGTTCTTTGTTTTTAAGAGCTGATGTGAGGGCTGGAGCACCTGCCCAGCGTGTGTGAAGAAGAGTAGGTTTATTTGCTGTCGCTGCAAAACAAAACAAGAGGAGAGCAATGACAGGCCAGCAAGATCCCTCAGTGGGGAAAGGATGTGGAGCTAGAAGCCTGCTGACTTGAGCTGGATCCCTAGAACACATATATATGTGGAAGGAGACAACTTCCACAGAGCTGTCCTCTGACTTCCACAGAGGCACCCATGTACGTATACACAATAGCTATAAACCAGCAATGAAACTGATGACAGTAAGTTTTAGCTCTTACACCCTGGAGAAATAACTATGAAAGTTACTTCCTGAACACTTTTTTTTTTTTTGTGGGAAAACTAAACCACTGTACCAGAAATGAAAAGATCATGAAGCCTTTAGGTGTTGACTACCTCCATTTTTTTTCTCTCTTTTGTAGACATTAACTTTTAAATAATGTTCCTTACTCAAAGCAAGGCACGTGGCATTTTCTCAAACAGCATCGGTGGCCGACTTCATGTAATAACAGAGTGGAGAGATGCGTAGGACATTCTCGGTTTAAACTCCACTGCAGTTTAAGAATAAGTTTTGTTTGTTCATGTAAATTCATTAGCAAGTAGGAGATGAATGGTCTCAAATTTATCTACACAAAAGGCAAGCTTCTGTATCTCAGCCTGAGAAAAACAGTCTACATTTGAAAAACAGGATTAGTTAGGAGAAATCGAAATTTGTGAGAGTAAAATTAATTTAAAGCTCATTTTATTTTCTTTTTGTGGCTTTGTTACACTTTTTTTTTGTTTTGTTTTGAAACAAAAGTGTTTTGGGATAAAATTGACAAGGACTTGGCCATGTAGAAATACCACTGATAAACAAATAGTAATATAGAAAATAACTGTTAAGGCACTTCCTTCTCAGTGCTAATTTCAGTGGCAGATCTAGGTCATAATTCACTTTTTGTATAGATTCTGAAACTTAAAACCTGATATTTTCAGAGCTATTCTTACGTTCCCTTCCCATGAAATTACAAAAGGATTTAGCAGGGTGTGATTAGAGGAGCATTTTAAGGCCAAGCTTTATAATGAATGACATTTTGTTTCTTGGGAAAATTGTCTAAATTACTGATTTGCTATTGGGAAACATATTTAGGTTAGTTTTTTCTTTTTTAAGATTTTATTATATATATATATATATATACAGGTGTACATGCAGATAGAGTACTCATATATATGAGTACTCTATCTGCATGTACACCTGCATGCCAGAAGAGGGCATTAGAGGGTATAGATGGTTGCAAGCCACCATGTGGTTGCTGGGAATTGAACTCAGGTCCTCTGGAAGAGCAGACAGTGCTCTAAACCTCTGAGCCATCCCTTCAGCCTCTAGATTAGTTTTACAAAACTAATACAAAATAGTATAAAATATAAATAAATATAATTAAGTATTTTACTTAATTACAATCTAGTTCTATATGAAGTATAAGATGGATTATATTTTTAGTTACCAGTATAAGCAATCTGCTTTTATGAATGTTATATAGTTATATTTAAATGATGTTTATAAATGAAAAGGCTTTTTTTTAATTGGGTTCTCTTTCATCCCATCCATCCATCCATCCATCCATCCATCCATCCATCCATCTAACTATCTAACTATCTGTGTTTATTTTAAGTCGTTTCTCATTCTGACTCTGTACTCCAGGCTGGCCAGGCTGACCAGGCTGACTTAGAGGTCATTCTCCCTCTGCCTGTGCCTTTTGAGTGCAGAAATCACAAGGGTGAACTACCATGCCTGGGCTTTTGTTGTTTTAAAGGAATTTTCAAACACATAGTACATTGTTTGTATATTTTAAAGGCGTGCATTTTAAAATATTTTCTTTAGCTTTTATAACTTGTATGTGGTCATTTGGAATGGTTTTATCTAGGGTCTTTATATTAGTTAGTATTTATCTATTATGCCAAGTAAGTGTTGTATAACTGGGTATATATGTTAACTAAATTGTTTATATTGGAAATACTATTGCTTGGTAGATAAATTATAGTAAATGCTAGACTAAATTTGAAGATTAGTTAGGACTATAGTTGTTTAATCCCAAAGGGTTTTTTTTTTTTGGGGGGGGGGTCAGCTGTATTTTCTAACTACTAAATAAATGATGTCTTTCTGTATTGGGCTTGTCAATTCATTCTGACTGTTTAAACCTTGAGTCAGTTCTTACATTATAACATTAATATGTTTCTCATAGAAAATTAGAAAGGTACAGATAGGCAGAAAAGATAGACATTTATAATCTTGCCACATTTGATAACTACTAGTAATACTTTAGCATCTATCTCTACAGACATTTTTCTGTATTTTATGTATATAGCACATATATACATGAGCCAGCTTTTTCCCTGATTTTAGATCTTTTGCTTCTCTTTAGAAATCTACCCCTAGCTCTTCAAATACCCAGCCCTTTTATTATTTAGAACTCATTCTAAATTTCACCTTATAAAGTGAGCTTCCTCAACATCTAGAACGGCCTTTTCATCTCTTACTACCTGGTAGTATTGTAGCTTCTTGATTTTCTTCAATTAGATTATAAGGTACAGGAGAGTAGATTGTGTTTGTGCTGTAGTCAGCATTGTGGCCCTAATGTTCAGAGTGTACCTAGTACATGGTATGTATGTCTGTAATAAATTCAAGTGAATGAATGTTTAATTAAAAAATAGTATCAGAACAAATGTATGTTAAGTGCTTTGGAATAAAAGCTAATATATGCTCCTGACCTCCGATTAGAGTCTAGAAGACAGAGAGTTCTGTCAGTCTGGAACGGGAAGCTGTGTGGAAAGGGCATCATGGACTTGCCTTTGCCACATATTCTCTTAAGTGGAGAAGTTATCAGTACAGGCCTTCCAGAAGAGTCAATGTGATCATTTATGACATTCTTATGTAAACTTCACTACTCTAATTTATAGTTTATAGTATATAGCTATCAGAATTTATTCACTATGTTAGGTATTTTAGTGGGTTTAGTGATTTTGTTGCTTTAAAAGATACTGTCATGACTATTTTTGTAGATCTCCCAGTCATTTCTTAGATAACTTTGACTTAGAATGTTTTCTGGATCTAGAGTTTATACATGTTTTCAAGGCTTGTGGTGCAGTATCACCAAATTGTCATTTGTGGAAATTTTATCAGCTTTTTGAATAAGGGTTAAGTGTTTTGGAGCCTACAGATTTTCCAGTTAATCATCTGTCCGTAATCTTGGGTAAACTGTTTTAGCACTTCATATTTGACTTTGTTCCTATAAAACAGTGTGGAGAACTTCCTCAGAGAGGATGTAAAGGTGAAGCACTGTGTGGAGGGCTCTGTGCAGAGCCTGGCACAGGGTAAACTTTGCCAAACAATGGTCACCAGTTCCTGGGTTTTGACTCTGTTGTTTCTGATGTCTTGCTGTTTGTGTTGTCTTTCTTTTACTTTTTCCCATGAGAAGAAGAAAAGGGCTTCTGTTTCCCTTCCCTTTTTGAGACAGTCTTGCCTTAGAGCCCATATTGGCTTTCATTTCTTAATCTTTTGTTAACCTACTAGAAGCTTGAATTACAGGTGCGTGCTACCACACTAGGATCAAAAGGATAGTGTAAAGTCTCTGGCTTTCCTGAAGAAAAGTGATGATTACTTTTAAAAGAGACATCAGGAAAAAGGGGTGAGAAAAATATAGCAAGACACAAAGGGAGAAAAAGATTGGGAGTAACAAGAACACTTGTGGTAGAATAGTAGATACGACCACGAGATGAGCAGAAAATAAGGTGTGATGAGAATGTGAGTGGCAACCTGTGTCATCCATTTCCTTATAGTAGAGATGTCTCTCACCCCACCCTACCCCACCGCTGCAGGACAACATTTTTTTAAAAATTATATTTGATAGGTAAAAATAGTGTTTTATGGTTTAATTTGTCTTTGGCTCAACTGTGTGTAGTATAATTATTAATAGACAGCAAAACATGAAACAACAAATTTCAATTTAAATTTTATAAGAGTAACTAAACAAATAAATACACCATATGGTATAGCATACACTACTGCAGTGTTTTAGCTTTATTACAATCGTGTGTGTGTGTGTGTGTGTGTGTGTGTGTGTGTGTGTGTGTGTGTG
>NW_026585685.1:4700661-4779996 GCF_907164565.1 Psammomys obesus
GTGTGTGTGTGTGTGTGTGTGTGTGTGTGTGTGTGTGTGTGTGTGTGTGTTGCTGGGGATTGAATCCATGGCATTGTACATACACTTAACTGTAGGTAGTTCCACCAGTAACTCGTTATTTTTTTTTTAAGTATAACATTTGACCCAGAATGTTACTGTATTTTAAGATCTTTGTCTCACTTTTGTTTCTAATGATAAAAGATGTAATAACAAATTCTCAGAAATTAAGGAGAGGGTATTTAATTTTAGATAAGTACCTTAAGACACATGTATATTGACACTGGTCCTAGCAACTAACTTATTTTTAATTATTGTGGCCAGAAACAGCAGATGAAAATGGTAAAACCCAGAGAGCTGATGATTTTGTCTTGAAGAAAATAAAGAAGAAAAAGAAAAAGAAACATCGAGAAGACATGCGAGGAAGGCGCCTTAAAATGTACAATAAGGAAGTGCAAACCGTCTGTGCCGGCTTGACCCGCATCAGCAGAGAGAGTCTCCCCCAAGGACAGCTAAATAGCACTTCAGGACTTAATAAGGAGTCCTTCAGGTATCTGAAGGATGAACAGCTGTGCAGATTAAATTTGGGCATGCAAGAATATCGGGTGCCCCAGGGAGTACAGACACCTTTTACAACGCACCAGGAACATTCTATTCGCAGAAATTTCTTAAAAACAGGTACTAAATTTAGCAACTTTATTCACGAAGAACACCAGTCCAATGGTGGTGCTCTTGTCCTTCATGCATACATGGACGAACTCTCATTTTTGTCTCCAATGGAGATGGAGAGATTTTCTGAGGAGTTTCTTGCTTTGACATTCAGTGAAAATGAGAAAAATGCTGCCTGCTATGCTTTAGCAATAGTGCATGGAGCGGCTGCTTATCTCCCAGACTTCTTGGACTACTTTGCTTTTAATTTCCCCAACACTCCAGTGAAAATGGAAATTTTGGGCAAGAAAGATATTGAAACAACCACCATTTCAAATTTTCACACTCAGGTAAGGTAAAATTATTATTTAATTGGATAGTAAATACAGTTTCACAGCAGTATTGACTTCATTGTATTGTGCAACACACCTGCACACATAAAAATCCCAGGTAATAAAGTACTGTAGACTGTCTTGATTTTCAGATTGTAATTCCTGATTGCTAAGATCTTTGCTGTGGGGTGTGCTATTTGCTTGACGAAATGCTTTAGACATCATTGTGAGTTTATGGAAATCAGCTTGAAAACGAATCCGGGCTTTACATTCAGGCAATGCTAGCGTAGAGTATATGATTTAGACATAATAGCCTCAGGGTAAAATTAGTTAAAACTCTGATACCGGAGTAGAACACATCAGTGTTGGTTTATTTATTTACCAGATTTTGCTTAAGTTCTTTTAGTAACTTGTTGGCAGTCTGTCCCAGAAATACACCCCATTTATGTGCCTTGGGAATGTCACTGGAGAGACCGCCATTGCCTCTGCTCCCTCTGCCTTGCACTGTTGTAGGTAAAGACATTTTCTGAAGCCTTGCTTGGGCAGTTAGGCTTAAGTCAGCAGGGAAACGCTCCTTTCTAACCACTTTTTAGCCAAGCATTCCTTTCAGTGGAGTTACTGTAGAGCATTAAAAAGAACAGAAATGAATCTGAACGTTTTAAAAATCTTTTTTTTTTTTGCTTGCTTTTCTCAGAAAGACTGAATATGAATGGGCAGCACTAGGTTTAAATTGTAGAACTGTGATTCAAATTTAGTGGCGACTATCACTTTTTAAAGATTTATATAGTCTGCATTTTTAGGTTTTACAGCCTTTCTTTTCCCTTAACCTTTTTTAATGTAAATAAGGTTATAAAAATCCGACTCTCAGCTGCTTACATTATAGTGGATTCAAGCCACTAAGACTTACTTGACCCGTCCTTAACTTGAATTTTTTAGTGAGTCTTTACCATCCTTGCCTCCAATGAGGGGAGTATCCAATTTAGATTCATGGGCTTCAGAATTTCTCTAATTGAAGTTCTCTCTGCAGTAGAGAGAGCAGGAGCAGCTAATCTGGAGAGGTCGCAAGATGAGTCTGCCCAAGATGTTGGAACTCCATGTGCAGTAAAGGGCTTCGTCTTGGAGTTTGGCCTTGTTACCGCAATCAGGTACCAAAGTACTGACTTTTGTAGTAGATTTTCCTTTCTTTTTCTTTTTAAAGGAGTTTTGCCCTTTGAAAGTTAGAGAATCCTACTTTTATAAATACTGAAAAAGAAATAAACAGTTCTAATCTACTCCATAGCACAAATAAAGGTACTGCTGAGAGCGGAGTTCACCTGTTCCTTCACTTTTTTAGATTAGATGATTAGAGAGATTAGAGAGATGAAATGAATTTTCTATTCTGACAGACCAGCAAGCACATCTAAAAAATAAGCCAGAAATTTGGGGGGAGATACAGTTTTGTAAAGGTGATTTTTTTTAAACTTTTATATTAGTCTATAGGTTGAGTTTGCATGTTGACAGTATTCAGACTAAAAATGAAACATCTCAAAATGGTATTCCCTGCTGATTTTTGTCCTCCAATTAATTTTTTAAGTGGAGCTGATATTTAAATGACTGTACCAACAACTTACCATGAGATTTACTTTGTGGTTTATAAAATAAGTATTCTTAAAGAATATATTAGATTATTATGGAATTAGATATTGCTGTTTTAGCCACATAAGAGGATAGAAGACTGTGGGTCTTGTTGCTCTTGTGGTTCAAGGACTTGTACAGGAAACTTGAAATTTGTAAATCTTGAAGTTTGTGAATCTTTGATGGATGTGGAGATGGATGCTAGCACATTAGTTCCCGTTTGTTCATGGCTTGTAGAAGTGTTTGTACATTCAGATCAGAATATTTGAAACAATCAGGAGGTACGTAAGCAATCTATCCCTGCTGTCCATTGAAGAAACTTCTAATTTGTTACCCAGAGTCAGACCATTAGTAAGGAGAAGAGTCAGGATGGAAACTGAGGCCATCTGACCCCTCACTGTGACCATTGGGAATGAGAGTACTTCGTCTAACATTGTGGTTATAAAGCTAAAGTTGTATCTCAGTGCAAAGTAGGAGAAGCTTTGATTTTATTTCATTTTTTTAAACAAATATGCTTAGATGCTGGGAATTCAGTGAACATGTGGGATATTTTGGAAATCTGTTTTGTAATCAAGTAAAAATTGTGGGCTTTTAAAAATTGTTTTCTTTATAGTTTGAAAATGTAGCCGTAATAATTGTTTATAACTGTATTTCAAGATAGGTTTTAGCTTTTATTGAGCATCTAATGGGTTCTGGACACTCAGTTCTTAAAAAGGACTAACTGATGAATTTAGCCTAGTAGGGAGGTGAGTAAAGTGGCAATTATAAAACCGTTAAAGAAGAACAGAGGTGTGCCCAGGAAAAGCCTGTGATTGAGGGAACAGGGTTTGCTGATTAGAAGGCATTTTAAGGCATGTTATATATAGGAGAATCTTCAAAGCAGATCAGTACTTAACTCCGTACGTATGGTCATTGTTTAACAAAAGGAATTTTGTTTGTGCAAATACAGTCCTGAGAATGTGCCACATTCAGGGAGCTGCAAATAGCTTGGTGAAGCAAAGGGGCATTCTGATTCTTAAGATTGGTTAGAGTAAGAAAAGGGGGAGAGAATAAAAACACTGAGGGCGATAGTCAGGAGTGTGAAGAGCGTTATGTGGCATGCTAAAAACTTTTTTTTAAAGTTTATGGGGGATTACTAGTGACTCTTAGCAGCAGTGCCAACAAACTATACTTCTAAAAAAATAAAGGGTAAGGTAGATGATGAAATGAGTTTGAAAGAAAGAAAACTGATTAGATTACTATAGTAACTGGATCAGAAAAGTTCCATGTCTAAATTGATACCAGTTTTTGAGAAAATAATGAGATTTGAGAAATTCTTAAGTGGAAGCTAACTGGGTTTAGTGAAAGAGGGCAAGTTTTAAGATGTGACTTAAAATAGGAAAATGATGGGGATAAAGGAAAGTTAATGCAGGGTTGAAAGGCTGGTGTCTGGTGTAGGGGTGCTGTGGTGTTTAAGAGATATTTTTGATGTGCTTCTTACTCTCACCCTGTCTTTAGTACTAGAGACTGAAACCAGGACTTTGTGTGTGCTGGACAAGTGCTGTTCTATGGAGCTACTGGCCCTCGCTGTTGGAGATATTTTGTGTACATTTGTGAAAGATTTCTCTTTTTTTGTAGACATGATTTTTATTATAAGTAGTAAAATATATGTAATGTCTCAACTATAAACCTTTCATGTGGAAAGGGTTTCTAACATGAGTTATTTTTAACATTATGAGAACCTCACAGTGGAAACAACCCAACACTCACAAACTAGTGACCAAAGATGTTTGTGTTTAGCTCAGGAAAACAAGGACAATTCGTAATTACAGAGTGTGTGTCCTAGCTGTGGGTATGATGAGACAAGCTAACTTTCCAGACTAAAAGGCACTCACAGCTAGGCATGAAACAATTCCAAACCAAGCCAACAGAGTTTGGCTGGTAGAAAGATTTCTTAGTGGCCGAATATGTGGGTCTCAGGTTGAGAAATGCAGGTTTTGGATTAATTAACATGTAGGTAAACTAGAGGTGGCAGTGGAATGGAGAAGAGGTGAAGCTAAAGGTGTAATGTGTCGCATGTAAGTGTGAGAATTTGGGAAGAGACCCCAAAAGGAAGGCGGCTAGGATATATTTCCTAGATTTTAATAGTAATGGAGTGATAAAAAGATAACATAGCTAGCAGGTGAGATGGCTCAGTGGTTAAAAACACTTGCTGTGCAGTCGTGAGGCCTGGAGTTTGGATCCTAACACCCGTTTAACTAGCTGGGGCTCTTGCAAACACTTGTAACTCCAGCTCAGTGATCTGATGCCCTCTTACAGCCTTTGTGCACACACAGGTATGCATACCACCATGTACAGATAACACTCACAAACACACATAAATCAACCTTTAAAAATTAAACAGCATGTGATAGATCAAGTAATAGAAAGATGGAAAAGTGTTAGGTTTGTAAGTTAAGAATTTAATTGGAAACATCATTAACACCAGTGCTTTGCAAAACACTGGGGTGGTGGTGGTGATGGTGGTGGAGGTGGTGGTGGTGGATTTTGAGTATTGTAATAATAGCTTTTAGAACCTTGCTATGAAAATGTGCCAGAGTATTTCTGGCATCACCACAGTGCTTGTTCGAAATGTCTGCTCTTGCTTTTACTGAAATTTTTCAAATCTGAATCTGAATGTTTGAAGTAAGCTCAGCTGGCTCTTATGCATATGAGGATTCACTAAGCACTGCTCTAGAATTTGTTCTCTGTAGCAGGAGGAGCTGTTAATATAAAAACCACATTCCACAAAGGGTTACCTGATAAATGATAAAGGATGATAAGTCAAACAGGTGTGTACTAAATAGTTATTAAGTAGGGCTAAAAATATCCCAAGGTAGTTTAGGAACTGCAGAATTCCAGGTTGCCATAATCACTGAATTCTTGTCAATTAGCCTTTTAGAATCTTTAGCCTAACCACAGGCACCTCTCTTTCTTTCTCCCCTGGGAACTTCAGCTCATGAAGTAAACTGTAGGCTTGTTTCATGTAAGAAAAGTTAGAACGTCTATTACTTTTATATTTTTAAATTATTGTATTGGTTTAGACTAGGATCCATATATAGGTTGTTTTTTAAGATTTTATAATCATCAAATATTTTAACACTCCAAGAGGTAAGTTCATTATGTCAACTAGTATGCTAAGCTGATCCTTGTTTGATTATTTAGCAGCTAGGGACTGCTAAAGACTAGTTTTGTGAACTTGAATTTGTAAGAGAGCATGCAATAAGATGCTTTTATAATTCTGAAGGAGTATTCACTTCTAATTTTTAATTGGTCATTGGCTTATTACCAGTGTTGACCAAAAATGTTTGAATGTTTGTGGAATCTTAAGGTCAGTTAATAGAGAAATTAATGTTCACAAAGAAATGTCTTCTTTCCTTAAAAAATACTATCTTACATACATTTGGAGATAAATGTATTTGTAATCTTTTTAATTTGGTGTAAATTATAGTTACAGTATTGGCTATCCGAAAACTCAAGTATTTAAGGCTGAGTTGTTATGACTTTACAATATAAAGTCTTTGGTCCTTAGCTCCCTATGTTAGAGTAGCCCTGTGGTAACAGAGGAACTGATAAAAGCTTCAATCTTTTAGTTCTTTCAAAGACCACAGGCCTTTAGGAAAGAGGAAGTCATTGTTAAGTCCAAGATTAAATGCAGATCCTTAATGAGGAGTTTTTTGTTTGTTTGTTTGTTTGTTTTGTTTTTCCTTTCTGTTAATGGTATGAAAGTCTAGGGCTTAGCAAACTATGATGTACATATAATTCAGCGGAAATTCTTATATATTTTAATGTGTATTGTTGGTGTTTGCCTGAATGTGTGTCTGTGAAGCATGCATATGCCTGGTGTCTGCAGAGGTCAGAAGAGGGAACCTGAAACTCAGTTATACATGTTAAGAGCTGCTGTATGGCTTCTGGGAATGGAACCCAGGTGTTCTTGGAAGAGCAGCCAGTGCTCTTAACCTCTGAGTTGTCTTTCCATCTGCTCATAACTGCATTTCTAACACTCTCAGGTAGTTCTGATGAAGTTAGAAAGGCCAGTTAAAATCCATACAAGACTTACACATGAAAACAGCAACAAACTAACACTATACTTGAGTTAAAATGGGAATTGTTTTAAACACTGAGATTGAAGGTACATGAAGAAGGATGATGGGTGCAAATGTGCTGAGGGCAAACGTTCATTTTTAAGTTCTGTATTTAATCTTTCTCCTCAAAGAATTTCTGTACTTCCGATTGGAAATCTCATTGAAGGCATACTTAAAAAGTGTAGTCAGGCTTGCTTTGTAGTGGCCTGAGTAAGAGTCAGTTATATCTTTATAACTTTATTTGGGTAGTGTTATTTGCAAATGCTGCTTTCGTAACAATAATATTCTAAAAAGTAATTAACATCCTGCAGGGTTGGATTATCCAACTTTAATGTCTTGTTTTAAAGAATAACAAAAAACAATGATTACCGTCTCATGTTAGCATAAGGTTATTAACTCTGTAACCTTTGATTAATATATTGACATTTTTCTAATGTGGACAGTTGTGTTGAAGAGTGGAATTAGTAGAATGGTATGTAATTGGTAAATAGTTAAACCCTTGAGGAACTAAGTATTAGTGCATTGTGTAAAAGGGAAAAATAAATACTTGAAAATAAAACAGCCTTTAGAAAATAAAACAGTGTACATAGTAGGTTTGATTATTTTCTCTGTTCTTAGTACAGCTTGTAATCAGCTCACCTTGACCCACTCAGTGCTTTTCCACGGGATGTTTTAAAAAATGTTTTTCTACTCATAGGTCACAAGGTTAGGAAGATTGCTGGCTTGCTTTTTCCTTTCTGTTTTTTAAACAATCAGCTTTAAATAGGCTTCTTCCTGAAGTACAAGTTCTACAAAACAGTCCATCCCTGTTTAACAGTCTTTCCAGGGTTTTCAGTATGATCTACCTCAAGCTTGGTATTCTGAGTCTTAACTGGTGGTTTTGGAGGTTTTGTGTATGGGATAAACATTGGGACCTAGTGAACTCTGAGAAATGGTATAGAATAACTGCAATGAGAGTTTTTAACATCAAGAACCATGTGTATGTTGACATAGAGCAGTGTGTACATTGACAGGTAGTTGCTTAATATTTTGTGACTATTACAAACATACCACGTTCTCTGAGTGCCTGCTAAGCATGATTAATTCCACACTGTTCTCTCCTGATTTTACTAAGGTGGGATTTTCCCTGCTTGCATTATTGTTTGCTCTGTTCTCTTTACTTACCTCCTGACATGTTGCTACCTCCTCCCACTGTGTTGTAACATACGTTAGGAAATGATGCTACTCAGCTTGTTTTTTGCTTTCTGAGAGAAGTTCCCCAGATGACTCAATTCCTGTAAATAGGGAAATTTAAGAGGCATTGTTTTACATCACATGCTGCCTACCATTACTGTAATTCTTTTCATTTGGTACGTAGGTACAGTCTTAGAAAGTTCATAACATCATAAACTGACATTAATCTTGTCTAAAATCTATACAGTACAAAATTATTCTAAAACCCCTTTTTGGGTCGGTAATCCTTTGGGACTTTATCTCTCTGTAAGGTTTTGTGAAGACTTACAAGCACTGCTTAGGAAAGTCAGCTTATTTGCCTATGGCCTATTCTTCAAGATTGAAAATTTAGTTTTATTTGTATATGTAGAGTGGTCAGCATCATATGTCCTCAGTTATTCTTTGTGTTATTTTTTGAGGCAATATCTCTCACTGAGTCTAGGAGCTCAGAAAGTAATTTCACTAGGATGCACCTATCTCCTCCTCCCCAGCACTGGGATTCTAGGGTTTGGGGGATCTGAAATCAGGTACTTATACTTGTATATTAAATACTTAAATACTTATGGATTTAGTTATCTCCCCAGTCCCTTGACCTGTCTTGGTCTCTTAGAAAAGATATTCCCACTCTGCACTTTGCCTGTTTGTGTTCTAGATTCTGAACCTCAGCCTGCTTTTTTTTTAATTTTTTTAATTTTATTTTATTCTTTTGAGACAGGGGTCTTATACATCAGGCACTGGCCTCTGACTTGGTGTGTAGATGACCTTGAACTTCTTACTCGCCTTTCTACTTTCTGAATGCTAGGACTACAGGCAGTGCTACCAGGGCCAGAGTATGTTGTTCTGAGAATTGAGCCTAGGACTCCATGCATGCTAGACAAGCACTGTATTAACTCACCTATATTACAAGCCCTGTTGTTATAAAATATAAAATAAGCTTTACCATTTTAACCATTTAAAGGCTGTGATATTGTAGAATTAATCACATTCAGAATGTTATACAATCATCATCAGGGTCCATTTCCAGAGATATTTTTCACTGTCCCAAACAGAAACTACCCATTTGTTTAGGATCTTCAGTAATAATAAGCCATTCCCTACTTCTCCAACCTTTGCCTCCTGTATTTTACGTGAAAAAAGGGGATAAGTTATACAAACGAATTGTTGCTTTGTATGTGTCCTTTAAAAGACAAGTTTTTCTTTCTTTCTTTTTCCTAGAAGCAAGTCTTTGACTTGAATTTGTAGTTTATAATTTCTACCAATTACATACTTTGGTTTGATGTATATTTTGATAGTCTCCAGCTAAATTTGGGTTCTAGCACCAGAGAGGCTAACAACTTTGATCTCCTGTGGAAGAAGAGTGAGGTCGATATGGGTGTTCACAGTGCACTTTTTTTTTTTTTTTTTTTTTTTTTTTCACAGTGCACTTTTTATGCTGCATTTTTAATCTGGTAAATGGCCCAATGTTCAACACTTTAGAAACTTGCTTATACTGGTAAGTTACCTTTGCGACTCTTTCTGACTCATGTCCAGTTTATGTCATCATGATTATCACTGTAGTTCTGGGAGCCTGACCTTGCGTATTCTTAGCCACTCAGGGGAAAAAAGCCTCTGGTAATCCCTTCTTTAGACAGAAGGCCTGCATTTGATCTACCACCCTAAATAGGAAATATGCTTAAAGTTAACTACAGCGTCTTGCCCACTTGCCCCAGGTCATGTTAGGCAAGAGAGAAGCAGCGCTCATCAGAGCGTGAACATAAAACAACATATGTGACTTTTACTACCACATCACATGTATTATTCTTTAGGATCCAGGTTTTGGTTCAGCAGTGTCATATGAGAATTATGTTGATGTACAAAACTAGTTCGTTGATTGTCAGCCTCTGGGTTGATGGTATAGGACATTGCAGTTTTCTTGTTGAGCATTTACTGCTTTATAATGTTGCTGTGTTGTAGTTATTGTTGTTGTAAATGTCTATCCACAAGTATATCCTGGGATTTTTTTTTCTTTCTTTTCTAAGATTCCACAGAAAAGTAAAGTGTCTCAAATAAGACTTCACTCACATATAGGGAGTCTGTTCTCCTGTGCCATTTGGTTGGTAGTTCAGATAGGTCTGGAGTTGTAGATTAGGTAATTTTCTTCAATTTTTAAAGGCATTATTCCAATGTTTCTTAAATTTAAGTGTTGTCATTTCTGATTCTTTTTGAGCCCTTCTTTCCGTACTATCCTCCCACTATCTTTGAATGTTTTCAACATTTCTTCATTATAAAAATTGAGAATATTAAGGGTAATACATTTTGAGATAAGGTTTTTTTTTTTTAATTACTGAAGTGCATCAAGCATTATAAATATAAAGAAGTATAAGTTACGAACAGCTAGATTTATATCATGAAACTCAAGAAATAAACTTCATCAGCGAAGTTGAACTCAGTTCTCCGGCTTTCTATATGGAAATAGAGGTTCTTTCATTTAAGTACATTTTCTACTATGTTTTTCTTCCCTTTCCCTTTTCTTACTTCCCTACGCCCAGTTACCTCTCTTTTTACCTTTTCTTTTCCCTCTCCTCTCACCCTCTTTTCTCTTTTTCCTCTGGGGGCTGACTCTAGATTCTTAAGCCTGCTAGACAAGTAAGTATTTTATCACTGAGCTAAGCTACATTTCTAGCTTTAATTCTTTGTTAATTTCCTTCCCTTGGCTTTTTTTTCTCTGTTTGCAGAAATTTTTATTGTGTTAGGTCTCCCAACTAATGGCCTAATTTACCTATTTTTTAAAAAAGGATTTATTATGTACATAGTGTTCTGCCTGCATACAAATCTGCATGCCAGAAGAGGGGACCGATGGTTGTGAGCCACCATCTGGTTGCTGGGAATTGAACTCAGGGCCTTTAGATGCTTCAGAAGCACAGCCAGTGCTCTTAACCTCTGAGCCATCTCTCTAGCCCTACTTAATTTTTTATTACATTGGTCTTATGCATACACACATGGGTAGCATGTACATGTGGAGGTCAAAGGACAACTTAGGGATATTTTTCTTTCTACCATGTGAGTCCTGGGCATCGAACTCAACCCATTAGGCCTAGTGGCAAATGCCTTTACCCTTGGAGCCTCTTCTTGGCCTTAATTTCCTTTTTTTCTATGGGTTATTATTATATTGCTGTAGCTATTTTAAATCGCAAGCACAGGTTGGTCCTCTAATTTTTTAAAATTACATATTTTTCTTTTTTGTTCTGCTGTCTCCTTTTCCTACTGTAGATGAATTTTAGCTAAAATGTATTGAATTTGAGAGGTTTCATTCTTATTTCTGTTATTCTATCATGGATGTTATACCCTCTCTTATCCCTCTGGTGAAATTATTTTAATTATTAAAATAATCAAATTTTCTTTCATGTTTTGTCTCTACAAATTCTGTTTGTCTTCATGTTTTAATTGTATTACAGGTTTTTTTCAAAAGTGGTCTTGTGTGTTCATATTTAAACACGAGTTAGCATAAAACTGGTGAGAAACCCTGAAGTCACATAGGTGGGGCTTTGTGACTCAGTAAGGAATCTATAGCCTTGTGAGTAAAGCTTCAACCATCAGTGTTTTTTCTCTGGGGCTTTTAATTGCTACAGCTAAGAACCGTTACATTTTTGCCAGGGAGTTAGAATATGTTATTCCTCACTCTTAGGACTCTTGGAACTTAGCTGTGGAAGAGAGATGAGGATGCATGGGATTACCTTTGGGGTTTACTTGGATAATCCATCTCAGTATCCTTATTTTTTCATATTTGCAAAGTCCCTTTTTTGATAAGGTAACATCCATAGATTTGAGAATTTAGAACATGCACATCTTTGGGGTCTTTACCCTACCTGTCCCATGCTTCAAATTCATGATGTCTAAAACAGAAGATCTTCCCACCCAAACTTCTCTTCCAGAGGACATAATGACTGATATTTCCTATCTAGTTATAAAGGATACCGGTTGGTAGTAATCTTTGATACATATTCTTGTTTCCTGTCAGATGCTCTTTCAGTCAGTCCTGACTGTTTAATCTCCTTGATATTTTCTATATGTATTTTCTTCCTATATTTTCTATATATATTTTCTTCCATTTCACTGCCTTTGAGCAATTTCTTACTTGGGCTATTATAGAACCCTCCTACCTGGTCTCTTTCCCCCCAAACAAACACTAAACAAACAAAGCACTAAACAAACAAAATAAAAAATGCAAATATCGGAATTTGAAGGTGGAACTCATGTTGCTAGTAGGCTAGCAACCTAGCATGCACAAAGCCCTGGGTTGGATCCCAGCACCATGTAAACCAGATACAGTGGCATACACCTGTAATCCCAGTACTAGGGAGGTAGAGGCAGGCGGACCAGAAGTTCAAGGTGATTTTTAACTATATAGTATGAGTTCCAGGTCATCTTGGGTTACATGAGAGACCCTGCTTAAAAATTGACAGAGGCAAGTATGGCTTGCTGTGAAGACACACTCCAGTTCTATCTATATGGAAAGTTGAGGTAAGATCTTTTGAACTCCAGAGTTTGAGGTCAGCCTGGATATACGACTCTAGAACAGACAGAGGTAAATTGGGAAACTTCCTTTTCCTTTAGACCTAATGGGTTACTTTTTTTTTTTTTTTTTTTTTTTTTTTTGAGATAGGGTTTCTCTGTGTAGCCCTGTCTATCCTGATACTCACTCTGTAGGCTAGGCTGGCCTCAAACTCAGAGATTTCCCTGCCTCTGCCTTCCAAGTGCTAGTAGTTGTTAATAGATTTTTGTTTCTAAACTTGTTCTCAGATTTTAGTTGAATGTTACTTTAAGGGACAGTTTATACTCTGGATTGAGATTTTGTACTCTGTATTATAGTTTACAATTTATAGTTTACAATTTAATGTTTTATTAGTTTATGTCTTTCCCCACTAGACTGTATGCTTTAAGGAGTCAGGGGTAGGTTTGGTTTGCTGTATCTGTGTTGAGGACAGTCCCTGACATATAGTATAAATTTATAGTAAATGAATGATTTGGTTTTTTAATAATTCTTATTTTTTTGTGTAAAGTTATATAAATCTACTCCCTTGTGCTAAAATTCATAGTCTACTTTCTGTTGCTATCACAAACCAGCAGATACCAGGTACATTATAAAGACAAAAGGTTTATTTTTAGTTCAGTGTTCTGGGGATTCAAGGGCATATCACTCGCATACATTTGGTTCCATTCTGGGTGAGTATGATCAGAGGCCATGTGCCAGAGGGATTTGGAAGAGGTACCAGCTCACTTGTAGCAATCTCTTAGGAACGTTCTATATCATGTGTCACCTTTTTTGTGACTATGGTACTCTCTTTCGGAGGTGATGCCCCAGTGTTCTAACTATCTCTCCCAGTAAGTTCCAGCATATCTCAGCATCACCACACTAAGACTGAGCTTTTCAGCACTCACTGGGGACAAACAGGCCTCCAAGTATTTGAAGACTGTTGTGTTCTCTTTTAATCTTTTATCAATATTTAAAATATTCTTTTAACTTGTACTTCACCTCCTTTGTATGGTTTGCAAGTCTCTAAATTACTTGCTTTTGGGTGTAGTGTAGGGGTAGATTTTTTTTCCCTAGTTTTTTGTTATTTTTTTCTTCTTTTTTTAATTTTTTTTTTTATTAATTACACTTTATTCACTTTGTATCCCCTATTTTTTTCTTCTTAAGTCCAGGTCAGGCTATAATATGCCAGGGTCATCTGTGCAACCAAAATGACCATAACAAAGAGAATATAGATATGGTGGCTAGGAAAGGATGTTTCCTTGTATGACAGGCCAGAGTTTAGCAACACTGCTTCACTTTATCCAGGATCCTAGTTCCTTCTGTCTTTAAGTTTGGCCAATCCTTCCTTATTATATGCTTGGATGCCCCTGCTTCTATAGCACTCAGGATTCTGCTAGCAAAGAAAGAGGAAGTGAAAGACAAGATGGTTCCTTAGGAAAATGACATTTCTAACTTGCCTTCCTATTGGCTATAACTTAATCACAGGTGTACTTAGCTGCCAGGAAGCCTAGCTCACTGGCTATATGCCCAGGAAACTCACTGAGAAGAAGACAGACAGACTTTTAGGAATAATTAGTGGCTTCTTGTTTGGCGTCAGATTCACTCAACTGGTGCATGTTGGCTGCTTGTGCTGCTCCCAGTCTGACTTGTGTAAGTAACAAAAGTAACTAGAATTTACACTTATTCGAATCTTTAATGCAGGCTGACAGTGTGGGTCAGTAGTTCTTCCTCTCTTTTCTCTCTGTCAGAGTATAATAGTTGGTTTTTGTATTTCTACCCTTAGCATGTATAAATTCAAGTATTTATGTGAGGCATGTTGTATTACTGATACACTGAGATGAATGATAAGAGTCTATATTTAAACACATTGTCTGCTTTCTTTTCTGAGTGTTTTAAATTGGGGTAAACCTTTTCTATTCTTTTGTTGTTTTTGAGACAGGGTTTTTCTGTGTAGCCCTGGCTGTCCAAGAACTTACTCTGTAACCAGGCTGGCCAGTCCCCCTGCTTCTGCGTCCAGTGCTGGTCTAAAAGTGCACAACCATGCCTAGCTGGTAAACAGTTTTCTACAAAGGATTGCATAATATTTTGCCTTTATTTAAACTGAGGGTATATATAAACTTTGAATACAGAAGCCTGCATAGTATCTGCCTCTATTTCAAGTGCTTACTACTTTAATTCTGCCATTGCGTGAGTAGACATGAATGAGTAGAATGTTTTCTAGTTCAATGTGGCAATCCTGAGTTTGGTCTGTGGGTTGGAGGTCTAAACTAACAGCTTATGTTTCTTTCTTTATTAATTATTTGTTAACTTCTTTAACCAGTTCTTTAGTAAAGATGCATTCTGGGTAATTTTTCTTTTCTCAAGTCTAATATTCTTGACCATTTTTTGAAATGTTATTCTTAAGTTACTATAGTTGTCTTCTCTCTGTGGCTTAGCACCCCCTCCCCCCCACTCCAAACTCACTTTCTTTGTGTGATCATCCTGTCATAGCTGTTTTTCTGTCTGGGACTATAAATTTACAGCTCAGTTCTTTGACGTCTTATTTATTTGTCTTCCCTCAAATATTCATTTCCCCCTTTACTTTTTTTTTTTAATTTTTATTATTTTACAGATTTATTTAATGTATACGAGTGCTCTGTTTTCATGCACACTAGAAGAGGGAATCAGATTCTCTTACAGATGGTTGTGAGCCACCATGTGGTTGCTGGGAATTGAACTCAGAACCTCTGGAAGAACAGCCAGTGCTCTTAACCTCTGAGCCATCTCTCCAGCTCCCCCTTTACTTTTAAGACCTTTGTTTCTTTATATTTTTTGAGTCTTACTAACTATAGTTAGACTTTCGAGTTAATACCAGTGGCTTTACCTGCATCTGTGTTTGTGTACCATGTGTGCCTGATGCCTGCAGAGGCCAGAAATGGGTGTCATATCCCCATTACAGAGAGTTATAGAGAGTTGTAACCTGCCGTGTGGGTGCTAGGATTCAAATATGGGTCCTCTGGAAGAGCAGCTCGTACTCTTAGCCACTGACTTCTCTCTCTACACTCTAATTTTTAATATCTACCTCTAATTTTGTAATTATCTTAAACCTTAAAAAATATTAGCTATGAATACTTTTTCTTTTAAAATTTTTTGCAATTAAAATTTAATTATATAATTTTCCCCCTCCTTTCTCCTCTTCCAACACTTCCCAAGTACCTGCTTTGCTTTCTCTTAAATTCATGGCCTTTATTTAACTGTATGTGTGTATGTATGTATGTATGTATGTATGTATGTATGTATGTATGTATGTATGTATGTGTGTGTGTATATATATATAATATTCAGCCTACTCAGTTCATATTAATTACTTGCATATATATGGTTTCAGGTTTGACCACTTGGTATTGTATAACCAGTTGGGGGCAGAGTTTTTCCCTGGGAAAGACTATTTTCTCCTGCTCTCAGCATTCTTTGTTGCCTGTAGTCCTTTGATCTAGGGTTTAGGTCCCATGAGAGTCACTCTTCCATGTTAACCAGTCTATTGGTGTTGTCCTGTTCAGGTCTTAGTTAGGCGCCGTATTGGTACTATTTCATGTGTAGTTTCTAGGATGGACATTATCTCAGCAAACTTCCTGTTCTTTCCATCTTTTCTGCTATGATCCCTAAGCCTTAAGTGCAGGAGTTGTGTTGTGAATGTGTAAGTTGGAGCCGAGCACCACATTGTTACTTGTTCTCTGAATTTTAATTGGTTGTGATTTTCTATAATGTTCTCCATCTGTTCAAGGAGCGGTTTCTTTGATGAGACACGACCTATTCTTGTCTGTGAGAATAAGGATCAATATTGAAAATGCATTTAGGGCTTATGCTGGTTTAGTAAAGTAGCTGTTGTAGGCTCTCTTCCAGGATCCATGCTTTCACTAACCCCCAGTAGTTGGCTATGTGTCTAGTACAAGGTATGATTTCCTTTTTTTGAGCAGGCCATAATTCCAACTAGAGAGTTGTTGGTTACTGACAAGGTATGTGTGCCCTGATTTCACCCTTAGGGATATTGTGCTTACTGGATATTGTAGTTCATAGGTGTCATAGCTGAGTAGGACTGTTCATTCCTTCCCTCCCCTGGAATCTTTTATGGGGCCTTCTAGTAACATGAAGGAGGCTTTTAGGTCAGGTGTATCTCTGATTGTCCAGGACCTATGCCTGAAGTAAATGGTGTCCAGCAGTAAGGACTCATTCCTTTCTTTTTTCTCACATTCTTTCCAGTGTTGTTAGTTGTTGTGTTGATGTTTGCCATTCTGACTTGGATAAGATGAAGTCTCAAAATTGTTTTGATTAACATTTTCTTGCTGCTAGAGAGAATGAACATTTTTTGAGATACTTTTTAGCTATTTTATTCTTTTGACAACCGGGCTTGGTGGCACACACCTTTAATCCAAGAACTTGGGAGGCAGAGTCAGTCTCTGTTGAGTTCAAGGTCAGCCTGGTTTACAAAGCGAGTCCAGGACAGCTAAGGCTATACAGAGAAACCTTGTCTTGAAAAACCAGAACAAACAAACAAAAAACTGTTTAGAGATTGCAAGGCCATTTTTACATGGGTCTTTTATTTTATTTTAGTTCAGCTGGTAAGATGCTTTCCCATTCTGTAAGATTCCTCTTCATTTGATTGTTTCTTTAGCCATGCAGAAGCTTTTTGGTTTTCAAAGGTCCTATTTGTCAGTTGTTGGTCTTGGTTTCTGGGCAAACCCAGTTTAGAGAGTTCATCTTTATACCTGTGTCCTGTAGGATTCTGCCTATGCTTTCTTCTAGCACTGTAAGTACTTCAGGTTTCACACTTAGATCTTTGATCTATTTGGAGTTAGTTTTGTGCAAAGCGATAGATAGAAATCTAATTTAATACATTTAGTATTCCCAGCACCATTTATTGAAGATGCTGTCTTTTCTCCAGCATACGTTTTTGGCAATGTTGTCGAATATCAGATGGCTATAGGTATATGTACTATATATATGTATATGGGTCTTTGATTTTGTTCCGTTGGTCTACATATCTGTTTTTGTGCCAGTACCATATTGTTTTTATTACTGTAACTTTGTAATATATCTTGTGGTCTGGAATGGTAATCCCTACAGGATTGTCCTTTTTGCTTAGTATTGTTTTGGCTATCCAGAATCCTATGTGGTTCCATTTGAACTTTAGGAGTTTTTCAATGTTAATGAAGAATGAGATGGGGATTTTGATTGGGATTATATTGAGTCAGTAAGTGGCTTTTGATAGGATGTTCATTTTCACAGTATTAATTCTACTAACCCTTGAGGATGGAGTGTCTTTGCATTTTCTAGGATCTTTGTCTCTTCCTTTAGAAGTTTAAAGTTTACATTGTAGAGGTCCTTTTACTTCCTTGGTTAGGCTTATTCCTAGAATTTTTTTTTTTTTTTTTTTTTGAGGCTGTTATGAATGGGAGTGAATCTATGATCTTTTTTTTTTTCCTGTAGGTTTGTTATTGGTATATAAAAAAGCTATTTTTGCAAGTTGACTGTCTTACCACATTGCTGAGATGATCAATTATTTCTAGAAGTTTTCTGGTAGGAATTTTAGGATTTCTTATGTAACTATCATGTCATCTGCAGATAGGGATAATTTGGTGGTTTTTTGTTTGTTTCCCTTTAATTTCATTCTCTTGGCTCATTGCTCCAGCTAGTACTTACAATATGTGTTTTCTTGGCCATCACTTAGGCATTTATTCTCTTTCAGTTCATTGAGCAGTTTTGTTTTTGTTTTTTGTTTTGTTTTTGGTCTTCTTTAAATTCCTTAAATTCGTTGAAGTTTAAGGTTGGTTTTTAAAATTCCATGTCCTGTGGTTCATCTAGGAAATTCTCATTGGCAAACTAGTGGAGTTTGGTGGGAGGAAAGGAATACTGTCTTGATCTTTGCTGTTGTTTGTGTTTTTGCTGTGAGGTCTGGGTGCATGGACTTGTTTTGTCCTTTGGCGTGGACGGAGCAGGCTGGAGCAGAGCACAGCCCTAAAGTTTTGGTGTGGCTATATGGAATGAAATCAGGTGGATGCAGGGCTCTTGGGGGCATCCAGGGTGTGTATCCTAGTGCAAGCCTGATTCGAGGGTAAGTGTGGAGCTTGAGAAGGGTGTATGCAGGGGAAAATCAGGTGGAGTCACCCGGCAAGACTGTAGTGCAAGATCTTGGAGACCTGTTAGGATATGTCTTATGAAGGCCTGGATGGTTGTGTGAATGGGTTATGTCCTGATCAGAACCTGGAGGCTGAGGGCCCAACAAGTAGGGGGCCAGGCTAGGCTGCAGTACTTGACGTGTGATCTCGGGAGTTGCTTAGGGTGTGTTGATGGGAAGACCAGGCAGACTCACCTGGATGGACCTTGATCGGAGGATGTGTAGGATCTGTCTGGGCAAGGAGATTGGAGTGTCTTTACTTTGTTATTGTCATTAAATGCTGGGATTGAACCCAGGGCCTCACATATGCCATTCAAGTGCTCTTATTTCTGAGCTGTATTCCCAAACCCTTAATTGTTACTACTATTTTAATCTAGTTATAACTTCAAATCCAACTTGTCTAATACCTGTGAATTTCATGGACTTGATTTCTTTACATGGAAACCTTGTTTAGATCTGTCTTATCAATGACCTATTAGTTACCTACAGGGATAAGTCAAAATTATAATAGTCAGTAATAAAATTGGAAGCCAACAAGGATTAGAGTATATGTTAAACTGTGGCAAATCATACAGTTCTTTTGGAATAATCAGAAGGAACTTGATCAGCTATGAGGATTTTGAGCTAGTGGAAGCATTTAGAAAAGGGAAGTTGGATGGTAAAGTATTTTTTCCGTAGGAGATCATTTGTAGGCACTATGTAGAAATGCTCAGGTGAAACCCTCATGTATGATTTTAAGGTTTTGCAGTTAGATAAAAAATGATTATCTCTTGCATTAAGGCACTACTTAGATAAAATTTGTTATTTAAAGGATGAGGAAAAGGCTTATAAATTCCTAATTAGGGGACTGAGAAAATGATTGCATTGCCTAGTGAAGCAAATACAGAAATATCAGCGCTTCCCCAACAAATACACAGGTTTAGGAGTAGAAAGCCTAGAAGAAAATGTGATTGATGTTGTAGGTGCTGCATTTGAGCATCTGCAGCTTGACCAAGAGACGTTGTATTTACAGATCTGACTTAGAGGAACAGTTTTAATTTAGAGAATTAGATACAGATATATGTAGCAGGGTACATATAATAAATTCACATTATAATTTAAACTACCTATAGATAATGTGTTGAATGAGAAATAGGCCAGCTCTGCAACTTAGAGGAGGATCCCTGGAAGGAAGCGAAGACAACAAATGACGGGAAAACATTTCTGATTTGTCTGTAGGAGGTCGTGAGGGCTCTGTTCAGGGGATTGGTGTAGATAGAAGTCATATTGCAGTGAGTGTGAATTGCATGAAAGTGAATAAAAGTGAGGTAAAGTGATAAATACAGGAACTAGAGACATATTACTGAAGTAGTTTTCCTATATGGAAAAGGTATGTTTATATACAAGTTGGTAGGATTCTCAATTACAGTTGTGTTTAAGGGATGATGAGTTTGTTGGCTCCTGTTGAGGAACGTTCAGAGGTAGAACTGATGGTTTGAATGCTTCATGCCTTGGGGTTTGTAGGCAGCTGGTACAAGGATTAGGATAGAATATGAGTGAGGGGTAGACCTTGAGGTCTAAGCTGGATCTGGAAGAAACTGAAAGCCAGAATGGGGCTGAGACTCAGAAATAAATATAGGTAAAGGGAAACAGGAGAGGTCTTATTTAGTGTAAGTAAAGGGAGGAAACCAGGAAGGTTGTAATAGGTATTCTAACTTAGTTATAGTTTCCCAAATAGACTAAACATTATTACTGCACTCAATCTAGTACCCAAATTTTATAGCACATTTATTTACTTGATGACAGTTATGCCACTAAGTAAAAAAATATAACAGTATTAACTTTTGGCAGTTATTGGATGACAGCATTAGTCCTCAAGAAGGGTGAGCCTTATAAGATGTGAAGGTCTTGATAAGGCAAGAAGCTTTTCAACTTGGCAGTACTCATTCTCTTCTGCCTTTCTTCACTCCATCTTTCCTTTAGGCTTTCTTTCTCTTTTCAAGCAGGAAGAGGTGCTCACGTCTTTTTGTTCACATCACTTCAGTTAGCCTAGATACCTATATTTTTGAGCTGTGTGTAAATTAGGTGCTGTTAACATTGTGATATTTGAATTAGGTAAATTTAAGAGTAGTGTGATACCTTGGTGTCTTTCTTGAGGTGAAGGTTAGCTGAGGGATGTGCAGTGGACATGAAGGGTTAATGCGGCTCTGGCAATTCTCTCCCTTTGCCCTGCCAGTTTATTGCTTACTCTGCCTTTCCACTTCAAAATAAAGTATTTTCAAAATTAAATAGTTATTATTAGAGAAATTTTTCTTTATGTCTTGCTTTGAGGTATTGAATGAGTAGGCTGACTTACACATTGAAATTTTTCTGTTTGTGGCTGACATCACGGTTGACTGCAAGGTTAACTTTGTCTGAAGAACTGACCATTGAATTCTTAGTGTGTAGATGGAATACTAATACTGGAAATAACACTCAGTTCTCGTTCTTATAGTGCACTTCAACCCCTTTCCCTCTCTCTTTCATTTCATCTCAGGTCAACAGGACATATTGCTGTGGTACCTACCGAGCAGGTCCTATGCGGCAGATAAGTCTTGTTGGAGCAGTAGATGAAGAAGTTGGTGATTATTTTCCAGAGTTCCTTGATATGTTAGAAGAATCACCATTTCTGAAAGTGAGTGTTTGTTTAGACTATTAATGTGCTGGTCATTATTTTTAGTAGACACATAAAATTAGAGTATTAAGTTAATCTTGCTTAATAAAATTAAATCTTACATACTTGTGTAGAAATGTGTAGAAATTTCTTGTGTAGAAATGGTTAGAAAGTATTGGTATTGAATACTTTATTTTTTTATATGTTTCTTTGCAATATGGCTTTATTTCTTCATATACACATGTGAAATGGCTTTTAGTGCTTTTATTTGGATGGGGGATAATCTGTAAACAGTCTAAAATCTTTTAAATGTGACTTATTCCTTTGGTTTCTAGATGACTTTGCCCTGGGGTACACTTTCCAGCCTCCAACTACAGTGTAGGTCTCAGAGCGATGATGGGCCTATAATGTGGGTAAGGCCGGGAGAACAGATGATCCCTACAGCAGATATGCCAAAGTCGCCCTTCAAAAGACGACGGTAAACATTAATTTTGTTTAAATAAAGAAAATTACTTTCTTTAGTAGGTGGTTTATAAAAATGATTGACACCTGAGCATGGTTTGGAAACTTGTCTAGACTTTTAAGAGTTTTTTTTAGGTAAAATATCAAGTTGTCAGTACCTTAGTTCAGATAACCTGTTACATGGTCAACAGAATCCTGAAAAATTAATTCATTTTTTAAAAAACTGGTATCCTCCAACCGCCTGTAGGATAAACGATCAAATTCTCCTTAGTGTGGTATGTACAAATCTTTGATAATATAGTACCTTTGGATCTGCTCTCAGTTTCTCCTAGGTACTAAATTCAATTCCCAAACCTTTGTCTCCCGTTGCCCTTTGCTCTTGTTTTGTTCTTTTTATTTGGAATTCCACCCTATTCCCACCTTTCTCTTTGTCTAGCAGGTTTCTAGTAAAGTTTCCAAACTTACCTTGAATGTCACCTTTGTGAAACTTAGGACAAGTTAGCCAGCTCTGTCTCTGGTTTTACAACATGGTTCCTTGATGATCTTTTTACTGTTTTTGTTTCTTAATAAATTTTGACCTCCTTGAGGTTGAGGACTGTTTGATCTCAGTCATCATCATGCATAGTAGGAAACCATGGTGTGCTGTATGAGATATTATGCTATTGCATAGAGTTGTAATAAATAATGTGCTAAGATATTTTCTCTTTCATACACATAAAACAAATTAGATTTGTTTTATAGTATTTTGGGAAATAACATTCAATGAGACTGAAAATAATTTATACCTGCTTGAGCTATAGAAATAGCAATTTAAAATTAAGCTTGGCATGATGGCATATACCTTTAGTCCCTGAACTCCAGAGGGAGAGGCAGGTGGATCTCTGTAGGTTTGAAGTCACCCTGGAGCTACATAGTGAGATCTTGCCTTAAAAAAAAAAAAAAAAAAAAAAAATTAAGACTCAAAAGTGAGTAGATTAGTCTTAACTTTAATAAAACTCACAGGAGAACGTTACCTAAGTGTCAAAATAGCTTTAGATACTTAAGATGATCAATGAAAAGCCTCAGTTAAAAACTGAGATTCGGGGATATGGTTCAGTTGATAGACTGCTTTCCCAGCATGTAGGAAGCCGCTGGATTCCACCCCTAATACTACATAAATTGGATACATTTGTAGTTCTCTTATCCAGGTATGGTGGAGTCAAGAAAACCAGAAGTTCAAGGTCATCCTCAGCTACATAGTGAATTTGAGACCAGACTGGGATATAAAAGACTCACAAACACTGTATGTGAATGCAGGACATAAACCCCAGCAATTAATTAAAACTCTAGCACATTACTAGATCACAACAATTTTTATATCTGTGGTGGTGGATCTTAATTCTAAATTCTTGGAAGTACTATATGTATTTTGCTCTATATTTTCAAAAAGAAATGAATGTTTTATTATGTTTTTTGTGCTTCTCACAAACATTTATTAATGCCACATTGTGAACAGTACTTAAACAAGTGTACAGCGATGCTCCATGTTTCCGTTTAACACAGCTTTCTCAAGCTTAGTCTACACTCTTCCAGTTACCTTGAAACAAGGAAATTTTGAAACTTTCTTTACTGTATTATATAACAGTCTTCTAGAATGTTTCATTGTTGTGCCCGATTCAAGAGACCCCAAAAGACCACTAAGAGTCGAGTCCGATTCAAGCTTAAACTTGGGCTGCCAGTCTTTCCTGACGTAGCAGGTTAGAAAGTGAGGCCCTGAGTCTCAGGGAGGCAGAGTTTTTAAGGGGAAAAACAGCAAGTGGGGAATTCCAAGCCTTGGCATTACAGGGAAGTGTAAGTTTTGGGTGGCGGGTTCAGCAATCGAGGTGACCTTTAGGCTAATTGTTCCAAGCCACCTGGCCAAACCAAAAGACATCTAAGATACCTGTACGATAACCTGCTGGGTAGAGGACCCATTAATACATTCTGTGGTATTTATGACAACCTGTGGGGTGGAGGGCCATGTGACCCTTCTCGGAACCCAAAGGTGGGGGTCAAGTCACTCCAAGGACAGTCAACTTAAGATAGTCTGAGAAACAAAATGGAGTCACCCCTGCCATCCTTAGTCCCTTCATCATCTAGATGAACTTAACTCTTCTAATGTACCTGTAGAATTACTTACCTAATTTTACAGTTTCCATTCTTCAGTGTCTCTTTATTCCCTTTCTGCTAACTTTCCCTGCCTCTAGTGACTACTGTTTCTCTGTACCATAAGATGAACTTTTAAGTTTTCTTCTATATACCATTTATATCATGGGCACCTTCAGAGAACTGTGTTCTTTCTGCTCAGCATGAAAAGCTCATTATTTAGCTCATCATTTAGCTATAAACCTAAAACTGCCCATTTGCATTCTCTGCTTAATCATTCTTTTTGCTTAGGCTTTTGTGCTCATATTGGCTTATGTTTGTTAGATGGTTCTAGAAGTTTTAGGCATCATAATTGAACCTGGTTATAGTTAATAGAAGAAACTCTTATGCTTTTTTATGAGCTAGGAAAATTTCGATTTTTTTCATACTGTCAATTAGAATCCACATTATTGGCAGGCATTGGTTTATGCCTCTTTTTTGAAATAGTTTTGAATGTTTTGATGGTTGGAATGAGCCTACTATAATTTCACAGGACTCATCTAGCTCTATCTCTGGAGCTTATAGATTAGATCAGGGGCTGTGAAGAAAATTGAGAGAGGAATGCAGAACTGAGTGGTTAGACATTCTCCATTCCATGGGTTTAAATGCTTAACATCCTTCCTGCAAGGGGCACTGAGTCTGGCAGAGTTTCATCCTTGTCGTAGTTACTTTTCTATTACTGTGGAGACCATGGCCAAAGCAACTTAATAAAAGAAAGCATTTAATCGGGTCCTTGCTTACAATTTCAGATAGTGAGTCCATGACCATCATGGCAGGGAACTTTGCAGCAGACATGCTGCTCACAGCCTGATCTGCAAAGTGGAGGCAGAGTGCCAGAGAGAAACTAGCTGGGGTGGGATTTGTGAACCCCCCAGTGACACACCTCCTCCAAAAAGCCTCTACCTTTTAATCCTTCGCAAATCAGTTTTATCAACTAAGGATCAGACGTTCAAATATATGAGCCTACAGGGGCCATTCTCATTCAAACGCCATAGCCATTATACTCTCATTAAAAAATTTAAGTTTCACTTAATTTTTGTCCCATATCATTACTGTGCCTGCCCTCCTTTGATGTCAACTTCTCCAAGGTCCATTGCCTTTTTCCCTGTTGACTCCTTATTGAATGTTCTTGTCCTTTGATGGTGTTTGCTCAGTTTTATCAGTTTTGTTAGTCTAAGACAATGTGATTATTTTTCATTACGTAAAAGTTGGTTGGTATTGCTAATTTACTAATTCATTTCCTTTACTACCACCTTTAGATTGTTATATTTAGAAATGTTTGAACACATAAAAAGCAGAATAAACTCCCATCCTTTTTTTTTAATCAATAGTTATCTACTCATGCCTAACTCTGTTTTATGTATATTTCTGTCTAGTCTATTTTCCCTTCTCCTGTCCAAATTAGTTCCATTTAATGTGGGAGGACATCAAATGTAGCTCAGTTTGCTGTTTGGAATCTAAGTTGCGGTAGAATGTTTTGAGAGTTGTAAATGGGGTGACTGAGCTAAAGGTAAAGAAGCATATAGCTTTAAGCCTTGAGTTATACTGTTCTTGTGTAGAGAAATTTTATACATTCAGATTTTGCATTTGAGCCTAATAAAGGTATAGTCTACAGGGAAAGGGAGAAAATCATATTAATCATTTTTAATATTGTATGTTTAATGCCAATAATCAAAATCATTGTATTCATCTAACCTCATTTAAGTACTCTTTTACCTTATTGCTGTTAATTTTGCTGTTTATTTCCTGTGCTTTTCCTTTGTTTCACAACCAAATCAACTATAGATCAATGAATGAAATTAAAAATCTCCAGTACCTACCTCGGACAAGTGAACCCCGAGAAGTCCTCTTTGAAGACAGGACAAGAGCTCATGCTGATCATGTAGGTCAGGGGTTTGACTGGCAGAGTACGGCTGCTGTTGGGGTTTTGAAGGCTGTACAGTTCGGTGAATGGTAAGTTAAAGGAACCAAATACAGGGGTGGATAATGCCTAAGAAAATGTGGATTCTGCTTAAAAGGTCAGGGAACAATTTTTAAATTGTGATGAAATACACATAAGACGGTTTACCATCTAAACAGTTTAAGGGTGTAAGTGTAACCACAGTTTGACAAAACAGTGCTCTAGAACTTTTTATCTTGCCAGACTGAAACTTGGTGTCCCACAGCCCAGTTTTAGTTTTCTCTCATTCCTAGGTCATGGGAACCATCACTATATATCCTCTTGTCATTTTCATTTCCAGTGTCTTATAGAAATGGAAACATACTCCTCTTAGTCTTTTCCTTTTTAAAAAAAAGTCCTAGTGGGCCAGGGATTGTGCTCAGTGGGTTAAAGGTGCTTGCTGTTAGGCCTGACCACCCAGTTCTATCCCTAGGACTCCATGTTGGTATTCACACATGTACATGCATATACACAAATATAAATGTCATATACAATTGATCATAGTGACAAAAGGAAGTTATTTTTATCACACTTCTTGATCTGTGAGTGTAAGCTGTGTGCGGCAGCAGTTGTGTAGAGGTTAGACAGCTTAGAGCAGTTGCTTCTCTCCACCTGGGTCTTGGGGATTGAAGTCAGATAGTCAGGCTTGGTGGCAAGCATGGTTATTCACTGAGGCATCTTGGCAGTTCCGGTTTTTATCCTTTTCTAACTCAGCCATTTCTATTATAATAATGTCCCTCAGAGTTTACCTGTGTTGTAGCAAGTCTCAGGTTTCATTTCCTTTTTAGGCTGAGGATAGTCCTTTCACACATGTGCTTCCAATGCGCATTCACACAGACACAGACAGTCGTTCAATTAATGGATGTTCTGGTTACTTGAGCCTTTGCTCTTTGTTAACATAGGCACGTCTTTATGTCTCTAGAGTTCAATGCTCAGAAGTAGAGCTGCTAGGTTATATGGCAATTCTGCTTTATTACTGGAGGGACTGCCTCTCTGTTTTCTGTAGGGTGGCACCATTTCGCACTCACTTGCAACCTGGTTTATTATAACAAAGCTCAGGACCCTAATGAGACAGTAGCATATGCATCCCATTTGAATAAAACTTAAAAAAACCAAAATCCTCTGATCCAGGGTCTTACTATGTAGGAACTCACTGTGATCTCAAACGTAAGATCCTCTTCTTGGTCTTAGCCTCCCACGTGCTGGGGTTACAGTGTGCACTAGCATGAAAGGTTGCTGCAAGGCTAGCCAAAACTGTTCTTTTTAGTCATTATTGTTCGAGTTTTAACAACTTACCTGAGTTTAAAAAAAAGTTAGTTTTTTATGTACATTGATATTTTTTCTGCATGTATGTATGTGTTAGGATGCCAGAAACCCTGGAACTGGAGTCACAGACAATTGTGTGCTCCCATCTAGGTGCTGGAAATTGAACCCAGGTCCTCTGGAAGAAGCTGGTGGTACTCTGAATTGCTGAGACATCTCTCAAGCCCTGATTTTTGTTTTTTATTGATTTGCTTTTGTTTTTTGAAAACTAATTAATAAGCAAGTGCACTCTTAGTCCTTAGGAAATAGGCATTTTGTTTACTTAATAGTAGCATTCTAGAAACGGGAAAACTGAAGTTGTCATTTTCTGTTGTGGATGCTAGTCCTTAAACTTTGTTTTATTAATATTAGGAGTGACCAGCCTCGCATAACCAAAGATGTGATTTGTTTTCATGCTGAGGACTTTACTGATGTTGTACAGAGACTTCAGTTAGACCTTCATGAACCTCCAGTTTCCCAGGTAATAATTCTCATGTTCCCATTACCCTTGGAGTGAGACATTGGAAACAACATCGAGATCCATTTTATGAGGCATTTTGTTACTGGATTCATAGATAGTAAATTTAACTTTACTTGTATTAACTTCTGTGTGTGGTAGAAGGTGGTACCAATATTCACAATCTTTGGGATGGAGGGTGTGCCTGAGATGGTGAAGTACCTAGCTGGTTAGTTGACTTCTGGCCACAGGCAGTCTCATTTGGTAACCTCACTGGACTGTGGCCTGAACTATAAAATGTCAGAAAATAGGAAGGGAAAGATTAAGTGCTGCCTTTATATGTGGTAAAGATACTGATATTCAGCTACACTTTCAACTGATTCCATATGCCATCCCGACAGTCTTTTATGATTAAGAAGGGTAAATATGTACAAAAATGTTTCCCAACAGTTACTGTGTTCTTTCAAGATAAACCATTTAACTCTGCTTTAACACAGTCTACCATTCTGTTTTCCTATGTGAATTAGAGTATTTTTGTTTGAATCATGACATATTTTAAGGTCTTATGCAATTTTTTGTCTTTTTTTTTTTTAGTGTGTACAGTGGGTGGATGAAGCGAAACTAAACCAAATGAGGAGAGAAGGCATTCGCTATGCTAGAATTCAGCTTTGCGACAATGATATCTACTTCATTCCGAGAAATGTCATTCATCAGTTCAAAACAGTGTCAGCAGTTTGCAGCTTAGCCTGGCATATAAGGCTTAAACAGTACCACCCTGTTGTGGAAGCCCCTCAAAACACAGAAAACAATTCCAACATGGACTGTGGTTTAGAAGTTGACTCCCAGTGTGTGAGAGTAAAAACTGAATCTGAGGAAACATGCACAGAGATGCAGCTTTTGACAACTGCTTCCTCATCTTTCCCACCGCCATCAGAACTTCATCTACAGGATCTGAAGACTCAGCCTATTCCAGTTTTCAAGGTGGAGAGTAGACTGGACTCTGACCAGCAACACGGTCTGCAGGAACATCCAAGCACTCCTGTGTGATATGTACATATTCAAACACATTTTTTAACTTTTTTAAATTTTGATGTGAAGTTATAGTTTTATAACTGGCCTAAGTTAAGTTTTATTGGAGAAATCTTGCCTATAATTCTATAAAGAGAAATGACATTCCATTAATGTCGAGCATATCTTTTTTACGCAGATTATGCAAAGCTAAGAGTTGTATCTTATCCCGTAGTACAGTATGTAATAGTGGGTCTGCTGCTACTTTCTGTTTTAAGGTGTGAGGTTACAGTTCAATCTCTTCAAATCAAAACACGAATTCTCTGGAATAGCAGGTTCTTATTTGGTAAATTATTCACTTCCCTTGATTTTATCTTTCCTTGTCTCTTGCCATATTTGCTTTATGTGGTAGAAAGTAGATTTATGATTTAGTACTTGTGTCTTCAAGGCACCTTGTTAGTTTCCACAGTAAAATGGCATTGGTTGCAGGAAAGGCTCCTGCATCTGGTACATGGACAAGTAAAGTTATTTAGTTTCAACTCAAAGATATGGTTTCTAAAGAAAACTGAGTGGCTCTCTGTTTTTTAGCAAAAGAGGAAGCACCGCACTTTCTGACCCAGGCTGTCTTTTTGTGTCCGTTATTTAAAACCCAGTGGATATTTCTATTAAACAAAATTCTAAAGATGAATATTTCTTGGTTATTCATTATCCATGGTTCATTAATCTTTTCTAGGCTATATGGTAACTATGGAGGCTATTTTGAGCAAAAGAGATAATGTTGATCCTTTGTTCTGCTTCCTAGTATCCTCACATTTCCTGTGGATACTTTTCCCAAACAGATCACAAATATCAGAGTTAAAGAATCGTGCCAGTCTCATTGATGAGGGTTGCCATATCTGAGCATCAAATAGAAGAAACTATTCTTGTGACTTGGCATCTACTTTTGGAACACTTTACAATTTTATCTGGCTAATACCTGGGTTTGTTCATTGTTATTCTGTGTTGCTATTTTCTGATAACAGGCATTAGACTTCCATCTTACTAGTTTCAGGGAAGCTGAAACTTAATGTCTGGATATTTACTTTGTTTTCTTTCTTCAAACAGGCCTCCTTCATATAAGCAGTGTGGTCTTTCTCTTATTTTAGGATGTTCAAGTGCTATGCATTATACTTTCTCTTAGTTAATAACTCAGTAGGCCTTTTGTTTACTAAAGGAAGAGTACTCCCCACACCTGAGACCAGATTCTTGTATCTACCTGGTTACAGTGCAATTTGATTTTTTTTTTTTTCCTGGATGGTGAGATTTGAAATATTTGCATTAACATAGGCAAAAGGTAAAGATGCTGCTTTATTATGTCTGTCACCATGGAAACTTAGCTGCATCTTTGGAAATATCAAATATGAATTTTCTCTAAAATATTCTGAAATAGGTTAAATCTTATATAAATATTACTTTGTGCAATATTGTTGTGTAGTTAAATGCATATTAGCAAAGTATAGAGGTCACTGTGTAAACCGATAGAAAAGTAACCATCAGCAAATACTACAGTGATTAGTTAGAAACTGTATTATTCCTTATATATATGTATATGTATGTATTCTCTGTTACAAAGGATGAAGACAAATAAATAGGGAAACACTTCAATGTAAACCATTTATGAATCGGAAGTGATGTTGCTTTTAGTTATCTTTGTAAATAAGGTAATTAGAATGGTATGAAAGGTAATGTGATTATTAAAGGGGTGTTTTTAAATCCTGTGTATAAATTTTAGGGTAAATTCTAGTTTATCAAACTAGTTTTTAAGGGACCTTTGAGGGTATTTTTTGTTGTTATTTTGTGGAGAAGGGGTTTATCAAAAAATGAATGGGCTTGGGTTATTTCTTGCTTTTATTTTTCTGTCCAGAAGAATTTCATAGAGCTTTACCAGGCTGTGCAAAGAAAAATTCTTCTCAGGCAACATTTGCTTTAAAAAATAATCATGAAGAGAAAAAGTTGTTAACGCAAAAAGTTTTATTTTGTTTTTCTTGTCTTCCAAGATCCGATTTCCCCATCTCCCACTTGCCATCCAGCAGATGCCATCTGTCATCTAAGCTGGTCATTACTAATAAACAAGGAGACTGTCTCCTGACAGCCAGCACTGTGTGTAATCACTCAGGAACCAGCGGATCTGCAAAGACCTACAATCAAACGCAAATCTCCGTTTTCCTTTTCCAAAACATTCTACCCTCACCTCCAGTATAAACATATTAAAAAATATAAAAATGTTGAAAATCATGTACTAATGAAGTTACTGTATATTAGATTGCAATAGAATGGAAAGAAACATTTAGCTAGTAATGTATCTGGAAACCCTGAATGTCCTATGTGAGTATTAGATTTTGATAGCATGCTTTAAAGACTGATGAATATAAAAGCAGGGGCTTTGAGTTTCTTGCTGCTTTCAAAACTGTGTCCTAGTTGAGCGATACAAATGATTGCAACTTTTCTAAATCATTCAACTATTTGGTTGGTGGAGTGAGGCGTGGAGCGGTCTGGCGTCCTCTGATTTGTGAAGTAGCGGTGGCAGTGAGGCTGTACCTGAAATTGAAGCTGATCTTCCTTTCTGGTATGTTTTCTGTTGTGCCAACCTTTGAGAGTACTTGCAGAATGTGGCTATAAATTTTAGTGCTTTGTGGACCAGAGGGATATTTTAAAAACATGCTTATGGAAAGGACCTAATAAACAAATACTCCTAACAGCAAATAGAATGGTTTTATGGTAACCATGAAAAAGGATAAAAGTCTTCCCCTGCCCCAGAGGTCATTCTGTAATTATCAAGATAGGACAGGAATCAGGGTTATGATTCTGAGAAATGTCCCAAATTCATAAAGCAATAATAATAACCTCCATGTTGGTTCCCTCTTCCAAAGTTTAACTCTTGAAAAATGAATTCTTAGGCTTAATTGTACTTTGCTTATTCAGTACTTACAAGTTTTACTGGTACATTATTTTTAAAGACTTGTGGAAAGTGCCCAGTCCCCTTAGAAACAGTTGAACTATCAGTTCACTAGTATTCCAAGCTCTTATATGGGGAAAGGAGCTTATTAATCCATTTGCTAAACTTTAGGAAAAGATGTATCAGTCTTAACAGGCATAAAGATCTCACCTAATGACTTGAGAAACTTTTGCTTATTGCTTTTCCCTGTATAAATACTGTCTAGAAGGAAAGTTAATATAGGAACAAGACTCCAAAATCCATGAGACTAGGAATATATCCTTTATCATTAATATTAGCCCATTATATTTTCATCTGTTTGCCTTTTAAAATTTATTTGCATTTATTGAGGATAATTAGGATTACTGAGTTTGTGTCTTTCTAATCAGTCTGTTTCATCCTTTCAGTAGCATACCAGAGGTTCACATTTGTGCTAAGTTTCATGTTTTCAAGACAGTCTGTAGCTGTATTCACTGGTCATGCAAGTAGAGATGCACAACACCAGTGTTTTTCTTAAGTGTACAAAGGACTTATCCTCATCCTGGAAGTCTATTGCTTTAAAAGCAAGTATCCATAAATATTATGGCCTTCCATTTTAAAAATCTTCATAAATTTTTTAGGATCCACTTGTGCATGTAGTTGAGACCACCGTCTCTTAAAATATAGCACTTTTCAATTCTCAAGAAATACTTATGTACTACTTCTATCACATGCTGTAAATTTTCATGTAATAGTGTTTTCTGTGACTAAACTTCATTTTGATTGGCAGCTAAGACTTTTTTTTTCCCCCTGTGGCTTTAATTTATCTAAGAGGTCTTTGCATATAGATGAAATGTATAATTTGCCTGGCGGACTATTTTCGTTTGTGTGGCCTTAGTTTGTTCATTGACATTAACAAGTGTTTTAAAAAGTTTTTAATGAATAGTCTTAAATCTAAATTTGTGTGAATAATAATTCTTTTAACACAGTGCTTTTTTGTAGCTGTCTAAGTGTGTTAAATTGTTAAGCTATTTCTTTGTAAAATAGGACAATGGAATGCATAGTTTTTTTTTCTTGTAAAGTATTTTTTTAATAAACAAAGTCTGATTTGTCCTTACTGATGTTTGATCACAAAATGAACAGCACATGAGAGTTCTCATTGCCTGGAGCCTATTTGTGTAGTACTAGTCTTCCCCTGACACACACACCATGCATGCACTCACCTTCTTTGTGCCCTATTATTTTGAAGAAAACCTTGGACTTTTCTTTCTCAAAGAAAAGGTCAGATACATCCATATTAAGTTTTGAAGAAAAATGAAGCTTGTATTTGTGACAGTTATCCTTATGGCTGCCTAAAATTATTTAAGCACTTAAGTACTTGAACAGCCTTAAGCTTTCATTTCGGCAGTGTAGGTATGTCTGAAAATGCATGGCCTAATAAGATGGTATTTAGTTTTCAGATATGGAATGACTATGGGACACGACAAAATGGGTTCTTTTTCTCATTAGGTTTTGGGTGAACTGTGTAGTTGAAATGTTTGTTCTGACAGCACTTAGTTCCCAGAAGGCATCTCATCTCAGGGTATCTCATCAATTCTCACAGCCAGTAGTAGGGAGGTAATTATCTCCACAACACAAGTGAGAAAGCAGACTTGAAAATCGAACCAATTTCCTAAAATCACAGGTCATTACAGGGAGCAGCAGGCTGAGTGCTGTTGTGGGTTCAGAGCTCTGCCTTACACAGCAGCATCCTAATAAAATCGAAAATATTTAACAGGGCTCTTGGAAAATGATAAGCTACTGTACCACTAATTCTGTTCCTGAGAGTACCACCCACAGCCAGAAACTTTGTGTGTTCAGCAACGAAGTCAGATGCTTTTATTCTTGGTGTTAATTTAGGTCTCAGGGTGAATTTTTGTTTGTCGTTTAGCGATTAGTTGGTCATTCCTCGAGTTACGCTCTTCAGCAGAACTGAAGGGAAAAGCTGCTAAAACTCCACAGTTGTTAGTTTAGCCCTTAACAGGTGAAAGGGTAAAAACAGTGTAACCACTGCCAATTTGTAGGTGAAGAAATTTTTAAAAGTTATTCCTGTGGGTGTTACTTTTTAGTCGGCTTACATTATGGAGATTTTTCATTTGACCCTTTTAAGACTACCTATAAGCTGCAGACTGCCTCTTGGGCATTCTCAAGTGATAGGAAAGCTATCAGCCATTTTTAGCCTTACATCAACTAAATGCTTTGTGCCCAGGACAAGAAAGGAGACAACTTTAAGTAAGCTGAAGACAATGGCCCTTGGAAACCAACTACTGACATGCACAGACTGTACAGAGAGAACAACAGTTGAGAAACCCCTTGGGCATAAATTTAAATATCCACGTTAACGCCCAGCTGCCCTTTCTCTGGGCCTCTGAATCATTAAAAACAGCCCCTACAGCTATTTTTTTCCGATTTGGGGAAACACCCAGCGCGGTCGGGCTTTGTGCATTCTCTATCCTAGGCTTTGTTTTTAAGACTTATTGATTATGTATGCCTGAATGTACACCTGCATGACAGAAGAGGGCACCAGAACTCATATGATGGTTGTGAGCCACCATGTGGTTGCTGGGAATTGAACTCAGGACCTCTGGAAGGGCAGACAGTGTTCCTAACTTCTGAGCCATCTCTCCAGCCCCTCCTAGGCTTGTGTAGGTACCAGAGCTGCTGAGAGCCGAGGGAGGAAACCGCTAAGCTACAGGCCGCCTGTCCGCGTTCCAGGCCGCGCAAATTCACAAACACCTGCCCAACAAGAACGGAGAACTCGTGCGCAGGGCTCGGGTCTGGCGCCAGTTTCTCACCTCGTCCACCCTAGGGGCCACGGCTAGACGAAGTAGACACCACGCTAAATGCTACAGACCCGCACAGGAACCTCTGGCACCACGGGACCAGCCTCCCGGGGATCGATGGGTGCCGGGAGGGTTGTTTCGGAGGTGACTTTCCGTTAGGCGTCGAGGGTTACTCGCGGCGCGCCGCTCGGCCTCCGCCTCCGGGCTGCCAGAAGGCGGCCGGGGCGGAGCCGGAAGGCGGAAGCGTCTGATCTCCCCGGAGCTCGTCGAGCCGCGGCCCGTCCCTCCCGGACGACGCGCGCCGCCGCCGGCCCGGGGCTGGCCTCCAGCCGCGTCCCCAGCGCTGGCGGGTGCCGAGGTGCCCGGCGAAGGCACCGTTCCCGCTTCCTTCCGCTCATCTTCCAGCTGGTTCCCGGCGTCTCCCAGGGCGGGTTCGGTGACCGCCCGGGTCGGGTGTCCGTGGCTGCTGCAGGCTGCGCTCCTCAGGGCTCAGCGCGGCCGGCGGCCTCCCGGGCTGGGCCGGCCGCCGCGGTCTCCATGGTAACGGCCCCGCCGGCGGCCGGGGCCTCTGGGGGAAGATGCGGCCTGCCGGGCCCGCCGCCTCGCCCCCGGCCTCCAGGCCCGGCCGGGGTCACTGAGGAGCGGGGGCCCGGCCGGCAGCGGGCACCAGGTGAGCCGGCCGCGGGGAGGAGGAGGGCGCGGGGGTGGGCCCGGCCCGGTCCTTGCCGTCGCCGCATCCGTACTTGGGCTGGCTGGTGCAGAGGCTTCTTGGTTGCCTCTGTGCCCGTTTCCCCCTTCCCCCACACTTTTTTTTTTTTCTTCTTTTTTCTTTTTCCTTCTTATCCGCGAGCATCTGGAGAAAGAGCAGTTCATGGAGAGGCTGAGAGAAGCAGATTTTAAGTCAGCCCCCAATGGGAACAATAACCTTCAGCACCAGGACTTACCGAGACATTTCCTTCGTTTTTAGTGAAATCCGACTCTCTGGCTGGAGACGCAGATGGCCTCAAATGAGAGAGATGCTATATCGTGGTATCAGAAGAAGGTAACAGTAATTTTTACTTGTAAACCGTATTTCCTGCAGAAAACTCTCTTAAAGACGGTCGTTAACTTTCCTTAAGTTTGGTAATAGCACATATTCTCATATAATACCGCAGCATAACTGTAAAGACTGATGTGCAAAGTCATTATAAACCCCAGTTTAGGTTCCAGGATGTGAGCTGTTAAGTCACCTATCTCCAGGCAGCATACACACACCGCTGCAGTGCTTTGCTTTATCAGACTTTATTTTTTTTATTTTAATAAAGAATGAAATCCTTACCTGCATGGCCCAGATTGCTACTATCGGCTGATTGAGCTGTTCCTTTCCTCTTATTCCTTTCTCATATTCCTATTGTTTTCCTTAGGGAGTGGCGATATCTTTTAATTTAAAATATTTGGGGTGTTGCTTTTTTATTTTTTAGATCTAGTCTATTTTTTTTTTTTTAAACAGCCTTTGGAAGTATGAACTTACTATGTGAGAAACACACTTCCCAGATACCAAATTTAATAGTTTCATGGCCTTGTGAGGTTTGACTTAGATACAAAGATTGCCTTTGCATCGGTTTAAATAGCCTGCTCCTTATTTCAGATTGGAGCATATGATCAGCAGATATGGGAAAAGTCAATCGAACAGACTCAGATTAAGGTAAATTGATTTCTTTGTTACTGCTTTAAAGAGAAGAGAGGATCATACTTAAAGAATATGCACTATCCATTAAGTATACATTCTTTTCTTTTTTGAACTCTATAAGAAAGCAGTGCCTGGGTAATGATAAAGGACAGATATGTAGCCTCAGCAGCAGATGTCGCAGGTAAATGGCAATGTGCTTTCTTATTTCTGGTCATGTTTTTTACCATATGACTGTTCAAATCCAGTATTGCCAGACATTTATTCAAGAGAATCTGGAAATACACACGTTTAACAAAGAAATGTCCACATTCTAAAAGGGTAGTAGTCCTCTTCTTCGCTTTCTCTTTTTCTTCATCTTCCTCCTCCTCCTCCTCTTCATAATCATCATCACTATTGTGCAAGCCAAATTAAATTCATATTTGGCCTATCTAGCCTTCCACCCCCATTTTTTTTTTTTTAATTACTGTAATTACTGGTTTAGAGGTGAGTCTTCAAGTTTTTCAGGTTCTTAAGCTTCTATGGACATTACCCTTCGAACTGAGCACCGTCTTCAGTTTCTTCATGCTAACCAAACAACCGAAAACTACTTTGTAATTAATAATGCCAGTTGGTTAATTTGTAATAGTAGAGGGGAAGGTTAAACTTTACTGTGCAAGTCACCACATGGAAGGAAAATACTGGTTATGGAGTGGTTGCTGAGTGGCCACTTGTAATTTGGTAGTCTTTGAGAAAAGCCCAAAGAGAAGCGGATAGGACTGGCTTTGGGGTCTCGTCCTTGGAAATCGTTCATAACTGCTAGCACATCCTTGCTTTTGAACCCCTTTTGAAAAGATTTGGTGCAGACGTTTCCCAACACTTTAAAAACATGGGTAAGTACAACTCAAAAGTGTTCTCCTTATCTAAGTTACACTGAGCAGACTAGACCTTTAAGTATCTTTGGTGGGATATATTTAACCATTACTCAGGATGCATTTCTTCATAATCCAGTCATCTAAAAAGTTGTTTGAGCTACACAGTATATAGCTAATTTCACAGGTTCCTTAGCTCTCCTTTTTGTTAATGGAAGATGGGGCTTAGATGAATAAATCCCACAATTTATTTTCTAACTGTCTAAATCTTTTCTAATTATTTTTCTGTGAGCCACTAGCCACATCAGTAGTGTAATAGAAATGGCTGGTCTAGAAAATTAGATATTGTTTTATGTCCTATAGCCTTGTGATTCCTAACAGATCCATGTAGTTTTGTCTGGGTTTTGGTTTCCTGATCCTTAAAAGGATTTTACTTCCTGCTGCAGATTTAGATTTAGATTTTTCTTACCTCATCTTCTCATGCCTGTGTCCTTGGAGATCAGAGAAGGCAGTGGATCCTTTGGAACTAATTTGTTGTGGATGATTGTGGGTGCTGGAAATTGTCTAGGGTGGGTCCTATGCAAGTGCCATGAGCTCTTAACCACAGAGCCATCTCTCCAGCCCCTTCTTACCACATTAATAGAGTGCTTTTCATCTGTGGAGTCAGACTCTTTATTGTGAACCCAGGCAGACCTGGAGCTCTCCAGGTAGTTTCAGCTGCCTTTGAATTTAGGACCCTCCTACCGCAGCCTTATCAGTGATGGGGCAGGTGTAGCCAACTATGCTCTGTTATACATTTTAACAAAGATGATTTTTAACAAGGATGCTCATCCTAGTTTTCTTTCTGTTGTGATAAAAATATTGACCAAAAGCAACATGAGGAAGAAAAGGTTTATTTTGCTTAAACTTTGAGATCGTCACTGAAGGAGGTCAGGACAAGAACACAAGGCAGGAACTGTGAGGAACACTGCTTTCTGCTCACTGGCTTGCTCACTGGCTCATGCATATTTAGCTTTCTTATAAAGCTTCAGGCTCACCTGCTTAGGAGAGGCGCAACCTACAGTGGACTGAACGCACTCACCTAAGTTATCAATTAAGACAGGGCCACAGATCACTAGTCGATCCCTCAGGTGAGACTTCCTCAGGTGATTCTAGGCTGTGTGAAGTTGAAAGTTAAAGCAGCTAGGACAGTGCCAAAAACCCAGCTGAAACTACCTGCTCATGGCTCTGAGGTATGAGCAGAGCGGAGGAGGCTACATTAGATGGAGCTAACGTACAATTCTGAAAGCTGTGAAGCAGGTGGGAAGTAAAGAAAGTAAGCACTTGAGTGTCTGCTGCGGGAAAAGCCGGTAAAAAACTAGGAAAAGCTCTGTTCAGTTTCTGAAAGACAACTGGATTCATCAGGTCATTGTGCGGAACTGAAGACAGGACTGCAGGAACATATGTATGGTGGCAATGGCTGCGTCCTCGGACCTTCCTTCCTCCACACACCTCTTTCCCTCACAGAAGACAGAACTGCAGCTTGCTCTTCGGTAGGCTGAAAGTTCTATGCCAGAAACAAATATGAGTTGAGTTGATACTCTAATACTGAGGATCAAATGAGCCTGGCAGCCAGGCTGTCAAGCTGCTGTTAAGCCAGTCTCTAAAGAGGACAGTGGAATTTCTATAGAAACCAATCGGAAGAGTGAAATGGTTGCCAGCACCTCTACAGTGCGGGCTACTGTTCAGAAAGCTGTATCCAATCTATAGATCTATGTGTAAATATAAATGGATAAAGTTCATGAGATATTTGAAACTTAAAGGAAAAGTAGAAAAGGAATAATTTTATTTTAAAAAATTAAGGTGGGTGGTGCATGCCTGTTATCAGTTCTTGGGAGAAAAGCTGAGGCAGAAAGATTGCAATTTTGAAGTCAGTGTAGTTTACATACCAAGGCCTTGATCCACACTGACTAAACAAATAGTGGAAGAACCACAACAGTAATTAATATATTTAAGTGATTAGATACGATTAAAAATGAGATGTATTATATAACATGCCAATTACAGTTCATATATTCCCGAGAGCTCGAAGAGTGAGTAGGTCTGTTATAAACTGAAAATGCTGTCAGAAGTTACTGCACCTAACCTGAGCACCAAGCTTAGCAACACTGGTTTTAGCAGGGTGTGGGCTGTTTACGCTTGTGATGTTATGGTAACTGTGAGTTATTACTGCCCATTGTCACAGGACAGTATTGTACTGCATGTTGTTAGCCCGTGAAGAGATCAAAATTCACATTTGAAGTCTGGCCTCTGTGGAGTGAGGATTGTTTTCCCACTGTTGTAAAGATGATTATACTGAAACTGAACAGTCTTATAGGGACCCTCTGCACACATACATAGTCTTCAAAACATGTTTACTCGTCAGTGTTAAGAAAGCTCACCTGATCTATAGCCATCATTCCATTTTAAAAATATAGCACTTGTAAAAAATAATTTGTAAATATAAAGTTTATCTATCAACTCTAGAAGGTCTCTAAAGATAATAAAAAATTAAAAAAAAAAGATGTCATAGATGAAAATGTGGGGCTGGGGTTGTATGTTGCTCAGTGATAGAGTACTTGTTCACAAATATGAAAGTACAAGAAAAAATGACTTAAAATATACTTGGTAGAAATGTTGGAAGAAAAAGCTACTATCATATCTCTAAACAATATGGGAGAACATGGGAAAAGGAGTGAAGATGTGGGGCTGGTGAGGTGGCTCACCCCTTCAGGCCACTGTCACCTAGGATCAAGTCCTGAGTTTGATCTCCAGGTATTATTTTCTTTGAGGAATTTTTCTCTGGCTTTTTTTTTCATTTCTTAATGTGAGTTAGATGTATGCTATACAATTACTTACAGTGTTATATTTGCCATGTCATTGCTTTTTGTTGACATTGTGCTCTCTGTTATTATTGTCTCATGTCTCAAACACAATTTTTGATAAAACAACAAAAAGAGGAATGACTTATTTTGCTTATGGTCTTTTGGCTCCATTTTCTGGGTTCCTTGTAAGGTCCAACATCATGGAAACAGGAGCGTGAAGAGGAGAGGGCTCAGCTTGTGGACAGGAAGCAGAGAGTGAGGAAGGAACTTGGGAACAGGTATAAGTCAGCATCACCAAGAACTGACTTACTGTATTGAAACCTTCCCTCCTGAGGTTTCCACAGCTTCCCCAAGTCTCCCCAAATGTTCAGCATAAGCCTTTGGGGAAGCATGGCAGATTCAACCCATAGTCTGCACAGTGTGCGATAACAAGTCAAAGGTTGCGTCGTCTTTTTATTGTAGTTTATTCTTTTAGTGGCAGTAAAATGAAAATCCAACACCCTGGGAAATAGGAATTACAGGGCTCCATCCATCCATCCATCCATCCATCCATCCATCCATCCATCTACAGTTACACACACAGTCCAATGATGTTGCAGCAGTTATGTTCAGTGTTTTGTTCTTTCCTTAAGGTTGTATGTCAGTGGATTTATCCTGATTGCAATAATCTGTTCAGGGTTTTGGTAAGGTGCTTCTAAACTAGTGTCACAGTATTACAGTTTTGTTAGGGTTTACTGTGGGAGAGGATTCTGCAGAGGTCTAGGCAGCCATATAGGTGATGAGTGCACTTCCTTCCTTCAGTCTTTAGCTTGTAAGATGTAGGTTGTGTGTAACCAGTGAGGAAAGCACTTACAGTTCCCAGGCTTTCCTCATTAAAGCTTTCAAGGTCAAGCCATATTGTTTGCCTCAACTAAACCTTCTTTTTTTGTTGTTGTGGAATGAGTTTGATTCCATGTAGCAAAACTCAGGATGTGTAATGGTTAAGACTGAGGATAACTTGATTCAGCGCTCTGGGCTCTGGTTTCCTTAATTGTGGGTATGTTGTGTCCCTGTGTGTGCATTACAAGCACCCCAGCAGTTAATTTAGGTGGCTTGCTCTTATTTTCTGACTTACCATCTTGAGAGAAGGCCTCTTGTTTTGGAACCTTGTTATATAGAGTTTGGCTACTGAGCTCTGAGAGTATGCCTTCCTCCTAATGCTGGGGTTACAGCTACCTACAGTCATGCCTAGCTTTTTACGTGGGAGCTGGAGACTCAAACTCAGGTCCTCATACTTGCACAGTAAAACCTGCTTAACCTTTTACACTAACTTTGATGGTTAAACATCTGATTTTAAAACTTGACTAGGAAGTATCTCCTACAGGTTTTAGTTGAACATGAAATTAAAATTCGTCTCTTTTAAAGCTTTATTTTGTTTATGAGTATTGTGGTAGTTTGAATAAAAATGGCCCCCATAGGCCCATAGGGACTGACACTGTAAGGAGGTGTGGCTTTGTTGGAGTAGGTGTGGCCTTGTTGGAGGAAGTATTTCTCATTTACTTCCTGCTGCCTTCAGATCAAAATGTAGAATTCAGCTCCTTCTCTAGAACCCTATTTCCCTTCATGCTACCATGATGATAATGGACTAAGCCTCTGAAACTGTAAGCCAGCCCCAATTAAATGTTTTCCTTTATAAGAGTTGCTGTGGTCATAGTGTCTCTTCACAGCAATAAAACCCCAACTAAGAATAGTGTCAGTCAGTCTCTAAACTGCCTGTGTGCAGTGCCTGTCCTTGGAGACCACAAGAGTGTTGGCTTCCCTGAAACTGGAGTTATGAATGGGTCAGCTGCCTTCTACGAGTTCGGAGCTGGTTGCCTGGAAGAGCAGCAAGTACTCTTAACCTCTGAGTCATTTCATCTGCCCTCTCTCCCCCCAATCCTAGTGTGTATGACTCATGTAGTATACATGTGTTTGTGAGTGTGGCACTGTGTGCCCACACAGCATGTGTGTGGAGGTCGAAGGACAACTTTAAGCATCATTCCTTGCTTTTCACTTTGTTTGTGACAGTGTCTCTTGTTAGCCATGAGCATGCCAGGCACCTGGCCTGTCTTTGTCTTCCACCTTACCATAGGAGTGTGAGGTCGTGTGTGCATGTGCGTGTGTGTTGTGCATCTGGCTTTCCATGGATTCTAGGGATTTGAATCAGGTCCTCACGAGTGGCAAACTCTCTATCAGCTGAACCATCATTCTACCTAAAGTTTATCTCTTAAAAGATTAATAGCAGTGAAAGTATTTGACAAACTAAAAGTTTGCAAGAAAGTCAAAAGATAATTTCATAAATACGCACTGTATGGTAAGGTTATTGTGATTTTCAGATTCTCAGGGGTTTTGTTTTCATTTTTCTTTTTTCTGTAATCTAATAAAACAGGATTTGCCACCTCTTTGAAGCAACAATGATCAGTTTTAGAATTATTGGAAACTTGGGGGATGCAACAAAAACTAGACTTTTTACATTGCTTTTAGATAAGTGGATTAAATACATGTAACACTGCATATTAAGCTATGTTAATATGAAATGTAGAAGACCAAGTCCCAGAAAAGTGGTTTTTTGTTCTTTGAAGAATATTTATGGCTAAATCACATAAAGTAGATACATAAAGGGATTTTTATGAAATGGATACATCACAATATTAAGAAATAGGGCTAAAGAGGAACCTCTTAGATGACAGTTCCAGGAGTATCCGGATCTCAGAGGAGAATGCTGATGGATAGCCAGCTTGCTCAGCAGCTTTCTGGGACCTTGGAGGTGCCTGGTTTTGTCTGAGGATAAAATGAGCTCTGAAAATAGGAACTGAGTGGAGTTTATGTGCAGAAAGGTTAGACCTCCATCCCCCAGTACCTTAAAAGACAATAGTGCCCTTAGGTAGGAAACTTGGCATGTTGCCTTGGATAAAATGCATTGGAGAGGCTTCAGGGTAGGTGAAGGTTAACCATAAATCAAGATAATAAAGCCCTTTAGCTTAATCTGCAAACTCCCACTCAGAGTCCTCCAGCCTGTAACTCTCAAGTAAGGAGAAATTTGGAGGATTCCTTGAGACTCCAGAAAAAACAATTCTGTATTGCAATTCTCTCTTGCTACTTAGGGCAATAGAGGAGGTGCCCAGCCCTAACTCTCCTGCCGTGAAGCCCCAAGTGTGTCAGCTGTACCCTGATAAACTGACCAGTGACAGTGTGCACACACGGAAGGCAGTTAAAGTGCACCGCTCGAGTTCCCCAAGGAGTGGGGCTCTGTAACGCGCACTCACAGCAGGGGACTGCACAGCAGAAGAGCCTTGGGTGCTCCTCAGAGGCTTGCCTGTCACCACACCAGAAGGAAGAAGACAGTAAAAGAACTGCTTTTTCCTCGCTCATTTCTGTTTTTGTTTTGTTTTATCATAGGGTTTCAAAAACAAACCAAAAAAAATGGGCCACATAAAATCAGACTTGATTGATGTTGACTTAATCAGAGGTGAGTTGGAAAACTGATTTTTAGTATACATATTACATAGTCTCTCTTTCTTTCATCTCCCACCTTGACAAACTAGAGTCACCTGAGAAAAGGAGACCTCAGTTACCCCTCATTCAAATTTGCTTGTGGGCATATCTTTGGGGTATTTTCTGATTACTGATTGAGGTGGCAGTGCCCAGCTCACATGAGAGATGCCACCGCTGGGCCAGAGGTCCTGGGTGTAGGTGTGAGTGGGTGTTAAGGTGACAAGTGGGCATCAGTACAAGTGCAGGTATGCATTTCTTACTTGGATTTTAATAACCGTTTCCTTTTGTTTATTGACTGTTTCAAGGCTCAACATTTGCCAAAGCCAAGCCTGAGATTCCATGGACATCTCTCACTCGGAAGGGGCTTGTTCGAGTGGTGTTTTTTCCATTATTCAGCAGCTGGTGGATTCAGGTTACCTCTCTCAGAATTTTTGTTTGGTTGCTGCTGCTTTACTTCATGCAAGGTAACTCAAGAGTAGAATAAACTATGATGATTGATTTATTTTTTTATACACCAGTGGAGGCTTTACTGTACTCTCACCATTTCATGTGGGTCTTTAAAGCAAGGCTTTAAACCTTTCCCACTTGCAGTTCTTTTCTCCTTAAATTAATTTTTTTATGCCATCCTGGATGTCTTAGGGTTGCTGTTGCTGTGATGAAACACCATGACCAAAAGCAAGTTGAGGAGGAAAGGGTTTATTTGGCTTACACAGCCACATTGTAGTCCATCATTGAAGGAAGTCAGGGCAGGAACTCAAACAGGGATGGAACCTGGAGGCAGAAGCTGATGCAGGGGCTGTGGAAGGGTGCTGCTTACTCTCTTGCTCCTCATGGCTTGCTTATAGAACCCAGAACCACCAGCTTAGGGATGGCACCACCCACAGTGGGCTGGACTTTCCTCATCACTAATTAAGAAAATGCCCTACAGCTGGTTCTTATAGGGCATTTTCTTAATTGAGTTAACTTTAGCTTGTATCAAGTGACATAAAGCTAGCTACCACCCTGGATACACAGGTATTAAAGTAAGTTCAATGGAAATAAGTCAGAAAGAAGAGATGGAGAATTGGCTCAGTGGTAAAGAGCACCAGTTCAATTCCTAGGACCCACCTGGCAGCTCACAACTGTTCCTACTTCTGTGGCAGCAGGCATACATGTGGCAAATACCTGCAGCCAAAACATATACATATGTAAATCTAAAAAATTTTTAGCTAGGTATGGTTGGTCACACCTTTAATCTTAGCACTTAGGAGGAAGAGGCAGGTGGATCTCTGTGAGGTCATGGCCCACCTGGTCTATATAGCAAGTTCAAAGTCAGTTATAGTTACATGGTAACACTTTGTCTCCAAAACAAAAACACCAAAAAAAAAAAAAAAAAAAAAAAAAACAATAAAATCTCTGAAGCCAGACTTACAGGTGCTCATGAGCTGCCCAGCATGAGTGCTGGGAAGCAAACTCAAGTTTTCTGCAAGAACAGCAAATGCTTTTCACTGCTAAGTCATCTCCAGCCTCCAAAGAAGACAGTTTTGAACTACTGTTTGGACACAAAGGAATGTTGGAGGTTGGTCTAATGCTAATTATTGGCACTCAAGATCTGGTTACTGCCCGCCAGATACATCAGTCCTTGTTTTGTATAGAGATGCCGAAACCATTGTATCTGGTTAGTTCATTAAATGGCCTAGACCTGGGCAGGGCAGAATGGGGTAGGTATGGCAAGGTTCCGGGGCTTTTGAGGACAGATGGAGAGGAAGAGAGGAAGAAGGAGGATGATGATGGGTTAGCTGGAAAAGAATCCATGTGGGATTGGGAGGAAGGACTCCAATAATGGTGTGAAATGGCTCAGATAAAGAATAAAAAAAGCAAGTATTTATAAGATTATGGATGGAAGATAGGAGGACTAAGGAGGATGGCATTGGATGGGGGCTGGGAGGTGGATGGTGAAGTGATTCAGACAGGGTAGGTAGGAATATCTGCCCTGACCAAAGTAAATAAGGCAACTATAAAATCTACCAGGTGTCTGTGTCTTGTTATCTGTGATAGCGGGTTAGATCATTCTGCTGTGATAATCTTAGGGCAATAATAAATGTTATATAGCCCTATATATTATTTTAAGTTTACCACAACAAAGGAAAATTATTTCCCAAGGCCAAAGGGTATCTGGAAAAGAAAACAAAGAAAAAAAATATATATATGCATATAATTTTACAATGTATTAAAAATGAAAGCCAGCTGAATACTAAGGTAGTTGTGCATGTTTAGTTTTATATAATTAAATCGTGCATATATAGTTATATAAATATTTATTTGAGAATTTCATACATATGTATTATGTAATTTGATCATATTCTTCCCTTCCTCCAACTCCCCCTGGACCCTCCCCAGTGCCTACCTCTTCCAACTTCATGTCTTTCTTTTTGTCCTTAAACCCACTGAGTCCAGTCCTTGCTGCCTCTATTGCCTGTGTCTGGGACCATCCATTGGGCAAAGGCAGACTTAGTTTTGGTTAAACCACCTTTACCACTTCTCTCTCCTATCCCTCCATCCCCTCCCCCCTTTCATATCACATGATTGAATGATGAACTTTTCTATCACCTCCTCCAGTTAAGACATCTTCTCCCTCCTCTCCAAAGTGCAGGACAGATTGTTAAGTCTATGGAAGGTTACAGTTAAGCAGTAAAAAGAGGATGGTGATAGGGATGAGAGAAAGAAGAAAAGATTCAGGAATAAGAGGGAAGTAGGAGGTGTGGTTCAAGAGTGTGTTGAAGAATATCTTACAGTAAACTGAGTGGAGAAACACACTGCACGCCTAAACCTATTTGTGCAATAAGCAAACCAAAGCAAAGCCAGCATGAGACACATCTACAAGGGTAGAGGTTACATAATAGAGAATAAGAAGGTCTGAATAACAAGGTCTGAATAAAATTCCATTTTGTGTATGTAGAGTGCATGCTTTCTAGAGTCTATAGAGAGTATATCTATATTCACAAATCAGGGATGTAGTTCATGAATACTCTGCCGTTATCGTGTTGGGGTTTTGGTTCTCTTTGTCAGCCCCACACAGAATTTGTTGAAGATTCAGCTAACCAAGGATCTTGGTTCTTTGGGTTAGTGCTAACTTTTTCTTCACCAGCAACTGTTGTTTATATAACGTGAGAGTTACTATGCATTGAAATTTAGAAGAACTAGCCAGGTGCAGTGGTGCACACCTGTAATCCCAGCACTTGGGGAGGGAGAGGCAGCTGGATCTCTGTGAGTTTGAGGCTAGTCTGGTCTAGAAAGCGAGTCCTGGACAGCCAAGGCTACACAGAGAAACTCTGTTTCTGGGAACTTAAAACAACAACAACAACAACAAAAAACAAAAAACAAACCAATCAACCAAACAATACCCCCCCATTTAGAGCTGTAAAATAGTTTATAGTGGGAAGTTTTATAGATAATTTTGAGATCACCCTATTTATTATTTTTATTTATTTGAAAATCTCATATACATAATGAAAAGAAGGAATACCGAATGGTAGTTAGGTAAGAGCTTCAGTGGTTGTTTTCCAGATACGCTTTGACCTCGGGAAATAATTTTCCTTTCAGTCGAACTGTAGTTCAAAACTGTCTTCTTTGAGGCTGGAGAGATGACTCAGCAGTGAACCTGAGTTTGTTTCCCAGCACTCATGTTGGGCAGCTCATGACCACCTATAACTCCAGCCTCAGGAGATCTGACACTCTTCATGGCACACACACAAACATATTCTTTTACACGTAAATAAAAATAAATCTTAAAACACCCAAAACTGTCTGCTGTATGTGGACCCGCTTGCAAAATATTACCAGTAGGTTATTTTTCACTTACCCAGCAACCTATGGCTTCAGGTTTTACTCTGCTAATGTTCAAGTGCACAATATTCTAGGAACTCATTTGCTTTTATTAGTTCTTTTTGAAACAGCAGCCTATGGGAGCAGCAGGTACAGTTGCTAGAGTGTGTTTTTCAGAAGTGCCCTAGTGCTTTGCATTTGCAATCCTCTGCAGTCACAGCTGTTGTGTTGTATCTCATGATGCCTATTGTGAACGTGAGTGAAGTGCTCGGACCGTTGTGCCTTATGCTACTCATGGGAACTGTCCACTGTCAGATTGTGTCAACTCAGATAACAAGGCCATCAGGAAACAATGGGAATCGGAGGAGAAGGTAAGGTCAGAGGTGACTGGAGTGGTGTGCTTTTTCTTTTTGTCGTTGTTGTTGCATATTTCACTTACAAGTGAATGTTTTACTTTTCTCCTGATGCTAAGAACCTATTCAATTTGGTTTCCTGTGACCTTTTTTCACTTAGTATAGTATGTTTAAAAAGAAAACTACTACAACTTTTTGTTAACATTTATTTTTCAAGAATCGTTTTGAAAAAGCATTCTCTGGCTGGGATGTATAGCTCTGTGTACGGTGCTTGCCTAGTATGAGCATATGTAAGGCCCAGGTTCAGTCTGCACCATCCCCTGAAAAGAGAGAAAAGAGGAAGGGAAAAGCCGGATATGGTGATACACGCCTTTATTAATCTCAGTACTCAGGAGGCAGAGTTCAAGCCCAGCCTGGTCTACAAAGTGAGTTCCAACCACAGCTATACAGAAAAACCCTGTCTCAAAAAATTGGAAAAAAAAAAAAAAAAAAAAAAAAAAAAGGAAGGGAAAGAGAGAAAAACAGTGTGGGAGACAGAAGCAGGTAGATTTCTGTGTGAAGGCCAACCTGATCTATATAGAGTTCCAGGACAGCCAGAGTTACATAGACCTTGTCTCACCAAAAAACAAATAAAACAGCAACAACAGAAAATCTAAAACAACAGCAAAACCAATATTTATGAAAATTCACTATGGATATGAATTTCAGTAAACATGGTTCAAGGCTACCAACATTTAGAACTCTTTTTCAAATGTGTTTAATTGAAACCTCACCTCATAGTACATGACATATCATAGAATGTGGAAAGCAGGGACAGAAGAATTGCTTCAGCTTTGAGACCAGGTTGGTCTAGGCAGTGAGTTCTAGGCTGCCAACTTTATATAGTAAGATCCTGTTTGAAAAACAAAACAAAAACAACAACCCCAAGCCAAACCCAAATAAAAAGTATATAATTTTTTTTTTAACTTGCTTAGATATTGATTCTGTTTGGTTTCTGTTGATTGTGTGGTGCTGTGGGGTTTGGAGTGTTGAAGTTCTCTTAGTAGGTTCAATGTTACTTTCCAAAAGTGGTTTTCTTTTTCCTCAGACTATTTCTAGATTTGTTTACCTAGACAACTAATAAATAAGACATTGACATTGGTCAGTGAAGTTCAATACATTTTTTAATGTTATTTTCAAAATATTTGCTTTTAAAAGGAATTTCTTATAAATTTGCTTAAATTTAGAATTTTCTATGGAAACTGGTCATTGTGCTGTGTCTCATTAGGATTTATAGGTAGGTTCTGTAACATAATTGTGTCAGATGTAAATCATTTAGCCAGCTGGAATGTCAGTAAAAGATAATAGCTGCTGTTGTTGGTTGTTTCCTGATTAAATGTGCTGGAGTGTCGTCAGCCAGTGTACATATAGAAAAATGTGATCTGTCTGTCTGGAGTGGAAGGTACCTGAAGAAACCCTTTTCTAGTCCTGTTCTGGACAGCAGTTCTATTCTTTAATGGCTGAACAAAATAATAACACAGGTCTTTGATCTTGAATCTATTTTGTCTTTAAATCAGAAGTGTCCGATAGCCATTTGTCCTCCGTGTATGAAGCTAACTCTGTTTGATTTCAGGGAATAGTCTGTTAGCATAATTTTCTGAAGAGATGTTATGGGCATAAATAGAAAAGGTCTTGAATAATCTATAATTACTGAAATTTTTTTTTTGTAGAAAATTACGAAAAACTGTAAATGGTGATGGGAGCCGAGACAATGGAAATAACTCCTCTGAGAAAGTCAGAGCTGTAGAAACTCTGGAATCTGTACCCAGTGTTGGTGGTTTTTGGGGGACTCTCTTTGGTAACAGGTGGGAGTCTTATATTGGAATTTTTACTTGATTTTGTGTTCACCCTAGGGTTTGCAGGGGTTCTGTTAAATAATTAGGCGTAGATGTAAATCATGTGAGCTTGGTATTATAGCTCTGTCATTCATTTTTAAGGGTTGTAGAAAGACTTGCTTACTAAAAATAGTGTTTCCACTGTCTTTCATGTTATTTATAAAGCTAGTAATCTGCTCTCAACATTTCACTGCATTTGATTTTAATGGCTCTTTAGACCACAGTTGGAAAAAGCTCTCTGAAAGGTTATAGACTTTGCCAGCATTTTGACAGAAAGGATAATTTAAAATAATATGGAGATCTTAGAGCTGATGCACGTGAGGAATGGGATGTGGCAAGGAGCCTGGTTTTGGTGGGCCATAGGACAGACAGATAGACAGACGGATTAAGACAAACTCTAACTCAATTGTGCAGGTTGTGAGAATACCAGTATGATGATTTGGGCACTTGTTTTTTTTTTTCTATGTTAAAGATGATGAATTTTATTTGAAGGTGAAGTATGTTCACATATTGTTCTTAAGATGCATTTTGTCCCCTTGATGAAGTGTTTGAGTTATGCTGGATATTGTGTGGTCCATGTCCTAGGTGATTGTCCTAGTCAGAAAGGGAGTAGTAGGAAGGTGAATCACAGGGAGGAAAACTCGTTCTGGGTTATTGCGTTCTGGAATGTAGCTTAGCAGACACTCGCGTAGCTTAGCAGATGGAGTGCGTTCCTGGGTGAGGTAGTTTGGGTGTGAACAAAGTCCGTGTTGAGGACAAGAAATAGCAGAGAGGCAGGCACTGTAAAGTGCATTGATGGGCAGGGTGAGATAGGAGCAGGCGTTACACTGGAGAGGAAGCAGAGAGGGGTCCATCTTTATGAATGAGTGAATACTCTGCCCTTGAACACCCTTTTCAAATTAGAGATCTGAACAATATCATTTCTGAATTTTCTTGACTTTCAGAGTAATAAACTGTATTCCATAGAAGAATGATTTCGTGAAAGATTCTGCTCTCAGAAAAGTAACGAGTAACTCTTTTCTTTTTTTAAAAAATAGGATTAAAAGGGTGAAATTAGTATCTAACAAAGGGACTGAAACTGACAATGACTCAGGCTGTTTTCATCCTATCATTAAGAAGAGTCAGGGTCGACCAGAGATCAGAATGTGTCAAGCAAGAGAGAAAGCGAAGGTTTCGGATGGAGAAAAGTGCCATAGGGTAAGATCTAGATGGGCCTAACAGGGTCTTTTTTTTTTTTTTTTGTCCTATATAAGAATTTCCTGTTCTGAGACTGTGTTAGAGACAGCAACTAGTACCTGTAGGTGTGTGAGTTTGTCAGCACTGTAAATGAATAAAGCAACTGGTTATGAACAAGGAAATACTACAAGTAGACTGGAGCTTATGCTCTAGGATGAGATTTACTGATTCTGCTCCTTAGCAGCCTTCATGGTAGAGGGTGGGCAGGTTGAAGGGTCGCAGAGTAGGGTAGAGGGACCTTGTCTTTTCTAGAGGCAATGGTCAGTTTCTAAGGCCTTGGGAAGCTTTCTAGGTCCAGTGGAGTTTTGTTCTATGTCTGAAACTACACATTTTTGTTTTGTAGTTTTGAAATGTTTTCTTACTTCTTGAGCTGAGACATTTGATCTCCAATACTTATTTTAGTAAGCTTTTTTAAATTGTTTTTTAAAATACAGTATTTTTATTTATTCTTTGAGAATTTGATATGAGTATACAACATGTTTTGAGTATATTTAGCCCCCTCCCCATCCACTGGGACTCCCCCTGCCCCATATTTCCCTCCTAGCTTCATATCATCTTTATCATCTCCCTCTCCTCCTCTTTTTCCTCCTCTTCCTCCTTCTCCTTTTCCTCCTCTTGTAACCCATTGAGTCCATTTAGTGCTGCCAGTATGAACATGGGTATAGGGCCATCCACTGGCATGTCAGTAACATACCAGGGACCATAACCCTAACGAAAACAGACTCTCTTCCCCAAAGGCCATCATCTTCCAGAAGCTCTTTAGCTAGGAACAGGGCCTTGGGAATCCCTCCTGCGTACATGCTGGAGTGTTGACTGTTTTGATCTTGTGCAGGTGCCACAGCAGCTGTGAGTTAATCAGTGGAGTGGTCCTCTCCTGTCCAGAAGACACTGTTTTACAGCTGTCTTCTCCAACCTCTGGCTCTTGGACTTTTTCTGCCCTCTCTTTAGTAATGTTCCCTGAACCTTGAGGAGAGGGTGGTGTGGTAGAGATGTTCCAATTATGGCTGTACACTCTACAGACACTTACTCTGTACTTTGACCAGTTGTGAATCTGGTCCATTGGAAAATAAGCTTTTCTAATGACTGACATCTGCACTCATCTAGGATACAAAGATAAACATTTATATTTATATATTCAAAATATATATATATATATATATATATATATATATATATATATATATGGCAATTTGATACTGTTTTCACTTAGCAAAATAATAATATGTTTATCTCTAGGACCTATGAGCTCCCAACTATAAGAATTTTGGTCATAGGTCTGTAGTACCAGGCAAGAGTTCTCTTCTGTGGAGTGGGCTTTAAATTCAATCAGAAAGCAGGAGGTTACTCCATAAGATTCATGCCAGTACTGTTCCATGTAGTTGTCACTGTAGTTCATAGGCTCGCAGCTCGGTAAGACTGTTGATAACTTTTCTGTCTTGGAAGTCTGCATAGAACCTTCTGGTACTGTGAACTCCCCAGCAAGGAGTAAGCTTCCAGGTCAGTACCAGTTTGATTTCTCCAAGTCCTGTGACCACAGGGTCTTGTGTTTTAGCAATAGGGTCCAACCAATCAAGTTCTGGTGTGCAACCAAGAATAATGGCAATAGCCTGTATTGTTTTGGGGTCTTTGGGAAAGCTCCCCACCAAGCAACTTGAAGGAAGGTATTTGAAACATGCCACTGAGCTCTCTGGTGAGAGCCAATGGCTTCTAGGAGGTGTGTGAACCTCCTCACGAAGGGTAACTCCATTTAAACTCAGTCATATCAACAAATTTGGTTATTAGTTTAGGATGCTTATAAAAGGTTTCCATATAGCTTTTCTAAACATCCTTAGAGCTCTTTATCCTTTGTCCCACTCCTCTGTCCTACCCTCCTGTTTTATAGTATTTATTATGCCAACATTGCAATAAGGCATTGTTCTAAGTGTCTTACAAGTACAAAATGACTTCCTTGTTTATACAACCCTATGAGGTAGTGTAGTTTCTGCTATCATGACTTTTCAGATGAGGAAGCTGAGCCTCAAGGGAGGCAGTAAATTGGCCCACGGCTGCATAGCTAGTAAGCAGGTGTGATTCAGGCGGAGAGCTGACCCGAGCCTGTGGTGTGACTTGTTATCACATACCTGCCTCAGCATTTAGCTGCTGAGTTCCAAGTGTACAGTTTTCTAAATTTGAAATTTTTTAAATTGTTGAGATCAAGTCATTAATAAACTTGCTAGTTTAGGTTTCCTTTCCTTTTATGTCTTGGGAACTGTTCTGTGATTTTGCTTTTACATGGGCAATTTCCTGGCGTGTTTTGGGCTGTCCATTGTAAGACACTGTTGTTCTCTTTGTAGGAGGCTTATAGGCATTTGTGTAATGGAATTTCAGATGATCTGTCAAGTGAGGAGGAAGGTGAAGCACGGACACAGATGATATTATTGCGTAGGAGTGTGGAAGGGGCATCAAGTGACAATGGTTATGAAGTTAAGAATAGAAAATCAGTACTTTCAAAGCACCTAAACTCTCAGGTAATTTTCACTTTTGTTTATAAAAGCATGGAATTTACTCTAAAAATACGGAATAGTAGCAAGATATTTACATGCTTTCGTGTTGTTTGTTGGCTTGATTTTGGCAGGTAAAGAAAACCACGACAAGGTGGTGTCATATAGTACGGGATTCAGATAGTCTGGCTGAGTCAGAATTTGAATCGGCAGTCTTCAGCCAGGTAAAGTACCCTTTGGCAAGAGCAGAATCTGAGGTGTTTTTGTGTGTAGTGGCTTTATCTATCCTCTTTCTTTTTGTTTTCTGACGTGTATTTAGTTTGCCTTCAGTTCTGTTGGCTCAATTTGAGACGATTGCTCACCCCCAAAAAGGAAGTGAATTCTTTTTCTTTTTTCTTTTTCTTTTTTTTTTTTTTCCTGCTCTTAAAAGTACCAAGATGAGCTGGAGAGATGGCTCAGTGGTTAAGAACACTTACTGCTCTATCAGAGGACCTGGGTTTGATTCCTAGCACCCACATAGTGTCTCACAACCATTCATAACTCCAGTTTAATGGATTTGTTACTCTTATTTGACCTCTGTGGTCGTCAGGGAACCAGGCATGCTTGGGTTGCACATTCATACATGCAGGCAAAAACTCTTATACACATAAATAAATCTTTAGGAAAAAAGTATCATAGATGACGTTCAGGAAGGCAATTACTTTTGGCATGGAGATGGCTTAGGTGGTAAGATGCTTGCCTCATAAGCATGGGACCTGAATTTAATTCCCAGAATCTGTGTTAAAAAGAAAAGGCTGGGCGTGGTAGCACATGCTTGTAACGTCAGCAACAGGGAGGCATAGACAGGTGGCTTTCTGGGTCCCTAGTCATGCATGCATGTATACACAGAGTGAAGAGGCAGGAGGGAGTTTTTAATTTTTAAATTTTTAAAAAACTATGTGTGTTTTGTTCATATGTATGGCTTTGCACCATGTGTGTACCCACAGATGTCATGAGAGAGCATCAGATCCCCTGGAACTAGAGCTAGGAGCTGCCATGTGAGTGCTGGGAAACCAATCCCAATCTTCTGCAAGAACAAGTGTTCTTAACCATCGAGCCATCTCTCCAGCTAGGTTCTTAAATGATATGGTTACTTCATACTCACTTAGAGCCAGGAGTGGTGGTGCACATCTTTAGTCCCAGTACTCAGGAGTCAGAGGCAGGTGGATCTCTTGAGAGCTAGAGGCCAGCCCTGTCTACAGAGTGAGTATGTGTCCAGGAAGCACTCACCATATAGCACGCCGAAGCTGAATAATTGAATGTTTTGGTGGTAGCTTCTTAGAGCGAATTTTGTTTTAAAGTCCTGGTTTGACAAGTTATGGTATTAGTCAGGGTTCTCCAAAGGAACAGAACTGACAGCATGAATGCATGCATGCATACATGCTTACATACATCCATACATATATACAGACACACATATGCATATGTAGATATGTATGTCTGTGTTTATGTGTGTATGTATGCTATACAGGGGATTTATTAGACTAGGTTACAGGCTGTGGTCTGAATAGTCACACAATGACAGTCTCATGACAGAAAAGTGAGAATCCAGTGGTTGTTCAGTCCACATGACTGGATGTCTCAGCAGTCCCAGTTTGGTGCTGGAGTGATGGAGGGATTAATGGAGGGATTCTGGTCTTCAATCTGTATTTGAATCCTGAAGAAGTTGGGTTTTAGACTAGCTACAACAACAGGATAAATGGACTTCATAGTGAGCATTAAAGCAAACAGGTGAAAAGCAAAACTTTCTTCTTCCATGTCCTTTTATCTGGGCTGCCATCAGATGGTGTGGCCCAGGTTTAGGGTAGGTCTTCCTGCGTCATGTAGCCTGATTAAGAAAATCTCTCCCTGGAATACCCAGCAGCTTAGGTTTTAGTTGATTACACATGTAATCCAGCTGACAACCAAGATTAGTCATCATACCAGGGTTTTTGGAGTTAGATATTTAAACATGTATTATCATGTTTATTATATGAAGTCTTGGAAATTAACAAATCATGGTGATTAACTTATGAAGGCTTACCAGCCATTGCCATTAAATAATTTGTTTTGTGTTTTATGTATAACTTTTAAAATATGTATTTCCCCCCTTTTGTTTTTCTTTAAAGGGTTCTAGGTCTGGTGTAAGTGGTGGTTCTCGGAGCCTTAACTTGTCAAGAAGAGACTCAGAGAGCACTCGCCATGACTCAGAGACCGAGGATATGTTATGGGATGACCTTCTCCATGGCCCAGAGTGCCGGTCATCTGTCACCAGTGACAGTGAGGGGACTCATGCAAATACCCTTCATTCAGGAACCAAACGTGACCCCAAAGAAGATGTCTTTCAGCAGGTACATGAGAACAATGATTAAAATAGTGTGCTAGTAGCCAGGTGGTGCATGCCTGTAATTCCAGCACTCAGGGAGACAGGGGCAGGTGGATCTCTGGCATTTGGGCCAGCCTGGTCTACAAAGTGAGTCTTGGACAGCCAAGGCTACACAGAGAAACCCTACCTTGAAAAACAAAACAAAAAAGTGTGCTAGTTATTGTTTGCCATCTTGACAAAAACTACAGTCCCCAAGAAGAGGGAATCTCAGTTAAGGTTGCCTGGATCAGATTTGACTGTGGGTATGTGAGATGTTTTCTTGACTATGGGAGGGTACTGTGAGCTGTGCCATCCCTGTGCAGATAGTCCTGGGCTATATAATATATAAGAAAGGTAGCTGAGCAAAGCCAGTAAACAGCATTCCTCTATGGTTTCTGTTTCAGTTTTGCCATGAGTTCCTGTCCTGACTTTCCTCAGTGATGGACTCTGACCTGAGAGTTTTTTGTTTTTTGCTACAGGACTCTGCAGTTGCCTTGATCCGAATTCCTCTGTGTAGGCTTGGCTCTTCTGAAGCTTGCTTTGTAGAACAGGCTGGCCTTGACCTTACAGAGATCCACCTGCCTCTGCCTCCCTGAGCGCTGGGATTAAAGGTGTACGCCACTACTGCTCAGCCGACTTGGGAGTTTGAAGATGAGATAAACTGTTTACTTCCCAAGTTCTTTTTGGTCAGTGTTTTACCATGGCAACAGAACCAGAACAGATAGCTGATACTTATTCTGTATTAGCATTTCTAAGCCACTGTATCATGTTATTTAACTTTGCAGCAATCTTATAAGGGTTGTTGCTATCCCCAGTTTGTGATGGGGAAATTGAGCATAGTTTATAAGGAGAACTTGAGAAGACTCTGCAGTTGCCTTGACCTGAGTTTCTCTTCATAATACTTTGCTCATTTTCCTTTAAATGACCTTTACTGTTTCTTTTCTCTGAGTGGCATTATTTGGTTGGTACTCTGTTTTACGATTTCTTGGATTTCATGTTTCATAAAAATTATGCCAAAATGGCATTTCTTGTTTCTCTTGTAAGCATTAATCAAGTGACACTCTTGATCTTGGGCTTGATTTTAGTCTAGAATCATAGACTCTTTAGCAGATATTTGACTTATTCTATATCTATAGACTATTTTAAAGCATATGTCACATGCTAAAGTAGTTTTAGGGATACTGTGAAGAGGCTGGTGTGATGCGTGACAAGAGTAAGCATCCTCAGGTGGTCAGTGTGCCTCTGCTGAAGCTGGTGCTTGTATCCCCAGGGATGGTGGTAGGAAGATTAGCAGTTGGTTCTTATGGCACCTTTTGGGTGGCTAATAATTTTCTCTTTTGTCTTTATTCTTTTGCCTAACTATTTCTAAACTGCCTTGCAAAAAGCAGTGGGTATTGGTTTTTTGATTGACTTGCCGATGAAGATGTAGAAAAGGTTTGGCATTTCTGTTTGTGCTGCCGAGGAACGTCATTTGCCTTTATTTGCACACTCTGCCAGCTTCATCCCAAAGTTCCTTGCCTGCTTGGTGCCTGTGTGCTACAACTCAGCTGACCTGCCACTGCTGTTTGAAGCACCAGCCTGTGTGCCTCTGCACCTTTCCTTGGAAGTACCTTTGCTCTCTGGCTTACTCCTTTTCATTCTACAGGCAGCTCTTGGCTAGAGTACTGGGTTCCTTTCAGAATCCTTTCCTTTGTATTCCTCAAGCACTCTCCTCTTCCCATAGCATGCTGTCCAGTGACTTCAATTATGTCTCCTTTAGTAGTCTCTAAGCTCCTAGATAGCAAGGCTCCTAGATAGCAAGGTCATGTGTCCTTTTGCCCTGTAGCTCAGGCTAGCCTGACATTTGCTAAATATATAAATATATATATATATATATATATATATATATATATATATATATATATATATATATATATATATATATATATTTGAGTCCAGTTTGGCCTCAAACTTGCTATCCTTCTGCCTCAGCCTTCTGAGTACTAAGATTACAGGCATGTGCTGCTTCGATGCCTATTCCGTAGCAGGCACTTCACAAGTACTTGCTGGGTATAGTCAATGCATTGGTGAAATCACTAAATACTCATCATCCTTATGTGGTAGAAAAAGAAGCCATCCACATGTGCTCCCTTTCTAGAAGCTACCTACCATGTGTTCCTGTTCTAGAAACTTCAGTTTAGTTTGTGGACATAATGATATACATGATACAATCTCTGATTTCAGAGCAAAGTTGGGCTCAAGGGTGTGGTGAGGCTCACTTGGAGAAAAGGTACCTGAGGTGATACTTCTCAGTAGGACAGCCTCAGCAGAGGAGTGTGGGGACTGTTGTCAGCAGAGGAGTGTGGGGTTGTTGTCATGGTGACTGCCACTTTTGGCTTTGGCTCATCTATGCTTTTCCATGTCCTTAAGGCCCCCAAAATCCTAATTGTTTGTGTAGCCTCTTAAGGCCTTAGGACTCCTTTCCCCTCACTTGCTGCTACTCCTAGTGAAGTCTGTGGTTCAGGAGGTCCATTCCTCATACCATGCCAGTGCATCATGTACCTTCATACCTTCAGGGAGGCACTGACCTCGCACATGCTGGGTCTTAGCTCTCCAGGTTAGACCACCACACAATTGGTTCTTGGAGTGATGGGCTTTGAGAAAGAGAATGAACCTATGATGAAACTGAACCTATAATCTGGGACCAGGACAGAAGGAGAGAAGAACTAAAAGAGGAAAGATGGAATGGATGGAAACAGTTTTCTATCTTTCTTTCTTCCCAGAACCATTTATTCTGGCTTCAGAATTCAAGTCCTGCCTCTGAGCGAGTTAGTGCAATAATCTGGGAAGGAAACGAGTGCAAAAAGATGGACATGTCTGTGTTGGAGATAAGTGGCATCATTATGAGCAGGGTAAGAGCATGTGCTTTGATCTCTTGAACAAAGCACTCATAGAAAGGCGGTTCTGTAAGAATCCATTCATTGATGAAGACTTGCGAGCTGTCTATAGTTTTATGTCAACTTGACACAGGCTAAAGACATCTGAGAGGAGGGAACATCAATTGGGAAGATGTCTTCATGAGATCAGGCTGCAGGCAAGCCTTTAGGGCACTTTCTTAATTACTGATGATGGGGGAGGGCCCAGCCCCATGTGGATGATGCCATTCCTGGGCTGCTTGTCCTGGGGTCTAGAAGAAAGTAGGCTGAGCAAGCCATGAGGAGCACTCCTCCATGGCCTCTGCATCAGCTCCTGCCCTTAAGTTCCTGTCCTGTTTGAGCTCCTGTTCTGACTTTCCTCAGTGATGAGCTGTTACCTGGAAGTGTAAGCTGAAATAAACCCTTCCCTCCCCAAGTTGATTTTGGTCATGCTGTTTCATCACAGCAGTAGCAACCCTAACTAGGACAACTTGTAACTTGGATTTGGAAACAGATTTTGAAGAAGCCTTTAGTTGGTGGACTTTACACTTGAATCATCTGATACTCAGGATGCTCTGCAGCTGTTCCTTAGACCGAAGCCTGGTTTGTAGTAAGTCAGGTCTCTTCACATGGTCCCTGCCTTGTTGCTGGAGGTGGAAACCAGGGCCTCTCACGTGTTTAGTTCTAATGCCAAACCAAGGCTTTCTATCCTCTTACTTGTATTCCTTTTAAGATTCATCTTTAATACTCTAAATGTATTTGATAAATACTTTTGGTAACTCTCGTTCCCTGTGAAGTACTGATGGAGATTTTAAATTGGGTTGCAGGTCAATGCGTACCAGCAAGGAGTTGTCTATCAGATGCTGGGGAATGCGGTCACCATTGGCTTAGCATTTTTTCCGTTTTTATATCGACTTTTCCGGGAGAAGAGCTTTGACCAGCTAATGTCCATCTCAGCAGAGGAGATCTTGACCCTCTTCTGTGGTGCACCGCCTGTCACACCTGTAGTTATTTTGTCTATAATTAATTTTTTTGAAAGATCGTGTCTTACTTGGATGTTTTTTTTCATGATGTGTGTGGCAGAGAGAACATACAAGCAGGTGAGTGGACAAACGGGCAGCATTTGTCACCTCTGCATCCATTTGCCACCATTGAATTGTTTGTTCCTTTGAGACTTGTGCATTTAATTTTCATATTATTGACTATTTGAAAAACATGTTATAATCTTTAAAACTATTTAAATGGCTGGGCGGTGGTGGTGCACGCCTTTAATCCCTGCATTTGGGAGGCAGAGGCAGGTGGATCTCTGTGAGTTCAAGGCCAGCCTGATCTACAGAGTGAGTCCAGGACAGCCAAGACTACCAGAGAAACCCTGTCTTGAAAAACAAAAACAAGAGAAGTTCTGTTCTTTTGCAATTTCATACATGTATTATTTTGATCCGTTCGCCCCTAGTACACTCTCTTACCTGTCCTCTCACTTGCACAGAACTCTCTTTTTCTTCTCATCAAGTCTCCTTTCTATTTTTATGTCTTTGAAAAATGACCCTGTGCCTTTAATGAGGCTGCTTTCATGAGTGTGGGTGTGGGGTTATTAGCTGGAGCAAAGACACCTCGGCCCAACCCACCCCTGGGCTCCATCTTACACAGCCATTAGTGCAGCAGCCATGTCATCTGAAATGCTGCTGGAGCCTGTGTGTAGAAACGAGTGGGGTAGGCTGCTGACTGCTCAGTGGCGGGAGCAGTACTTCATTTGTATTTTATCTATAGCACATACAGTGACAAGAAATGGATCGAAATCTGTTGAGTTATGGGTTTGAGAATTAACTATATTGGAGATGTGCATAAGGAATGTAATTTTTGAATGGGAATACAATTCTAGAGTCAGCCAGAATTGTGTATAAACATTAGAGGTTGTGAACCAGGCATGGTGGTCTACGCTTTTAGTCCCAGCACTTGTGAGTACAAGGTCTACAAAGTGAGTTCCAGGACAGCAAAGGTTATTACACAGAGAAACCCTATTCCAAAAAGAAAAAGAAAAAAGAAAAAAGATTTGAGATTGTGAATGTTGAGGGTTCATTAAAAGTTCCGGAGAATTTTAATTTTTTATAACACTTTAAATATTCTAGGAATACTATTGATGGTTATTGAACATAAACCTAGACACATGTACATTTCATTTTGTGTTTTTTTTTTAATCTCCTTTAGAGATTTTTATTTGCAAAACTTTTCAGCCATATTACTTCTGCCAGGAAAGCCAGGAAATATGAAATACCTCATTTCAGACTTAAAAAGGTGGAGAACATTAAAATATGGTTATCGCTGCGCTCCTACCTAAAGGTGAGCTATTTTAATTCACTGTGGGAGATGTGTAGGTCTATGGAAAGCATGTGCATTGATGAAGCTGGGTACAGTTGCTAAGCAGGCAAGGCTTTCTAGTCACTGGCAGATGGTTCAGCAGTGGCCAGCCTTACTGGATGCCGTGCGATACATGGTGTGCTGAAAGATAGTAGCAGTAGATAGTTAAGGTAGAAGAAGGAAGAGAACTGTTGCCTAGGACAAAGACCTAAGGATTGCATGCTTTTCTGACTGGGAAAGAGCTGAGCTGAAAATATGTTAATGTATTAACCTCTTAATTTGGAAAACATGGCTTTTAGTGTTTCAGGTTGTTGCCTCAAATATGTTATAATGCTCTATCAGACATTTCTCACATTTATTTTCACACGTAGTACATCTCAGAGCTAAGAGTGTGAAGGCTGTTGCTGTCTGACCATATTCTAAAACATTAACATGTGTCTTGCTCTACAGAGGCGGGGTCCACAGCGCTCAGTGGACGTGGTTGTGTCATCCGTCTTCTTACTGACACTTTCAATTGCTTTCATTTGTTGTGCACAGGTAAAGTTTCTTATCTGTTTTAATGGAAGAGGGAATTCTATGCAGTGCCCACTTTGTTTTATAACAGGCTGCTGGGCGCTCAAGTGTGTCTGCATATCTTACTATTTTGGATACCTGTTATTATTATTATTTAAAAAATCTCTTTGAAGTGGGAATGTTGAAGTCCTTGAGAATTCTTCAATGGTTCTAAGTTAGTTGAGTTGGCAATTTTTGACTATAAACTGTCACACTCTGATAGCTGTAAGTAGTGATCCACCCACATCCTTTCTTTAGCATTGTTAGTGCTTTGGGGGACTTCCTTTCTCATTCATATATTGTTCATCTGTTTACTGAATTATGGTATGGTGTGTTCTTGTTTTTACCTAGTGGATTATAATCTAGTATCTGCTTGTTTTGCTTTCTAAATTGTCCTATATTTGACCTGTGGGATCTGAAAGCAGTGTCCTTTTGATAGGTCTTTTTATCTCCTTATTAAAGCACTTTTACTCTTTCTGCTTTGTAAGAAGTTACAGGCTTACCTGGCATGGTGACATACACCTTCAATCCCAGCACTTGGGAGGCAGAGGCAGGTGGATCTCTCAGTTTGAGGCCAGCCTGGTCTACAGAGCAAGTCCTAGGAAAGCTAAGGCACAGCTTAGCTTTGAGACAGAGAAACCCTGTCTCAAAAAACAAAACCACCACAACAAAAGAAGTTACAGGCTTATCACACATCTTCCCTGTTTAGTGTTACCTGCAGTGGTCAGAGAACAGACTCAATGGTTTTCAGTCTTTTGAAATGGGTAGAGGCTTCCTTCATTCCCCGGCATTGCTCGGTTTTATTAAATCTGCCATTGCCGAGAGCAATGGTCTCTACATGCTGGTTTCTCCAGGTATAGTCACTGCATTGCACATATTCAGTGTTGCTTTTTGCTCTTGATGGACGTGTGCTTAAACCCATCATGATTGTGAAGTTTTTATTGCCAATTTTTGCTTTAAATATTTATGTTTGTGTGAGACAATCTCATTATGTAACCCAGGGTAGTCTCAAGTGGTGGCAGATATCTGTAAGTACAGCAGTTGAGAGAGGGAGGCAGCAGAAGGATCAAGACTTGAGAGAGGCCCTCCTTAACTATATATAGACTGGGTTGTTTGGGTCCCAAGGATTGAAGTCGGGTTTCTAGACTTATTAGCAGGTAACCTTGTTTGTTAAGCCATCTTGCTAGTCCCTGGTTACCTTTTTCTTATCCAACCTCATAGTCTTAGCTCTTTGGGGTTTCTTAACTATTTAAATGTAAAATAATTTCTACAACTATAAATACTGTTTGCTTCCTGTTTGGCTTATCTATTAATTTTTCTTTTCTGTTTTTGTTTTCTCCTTATTCATACTCCATTTAGTCTACTCTTTACCTGTACATTTGTTGCTATTGTCTGAGTAGTGACTTTAGAAATTAGCTGAGTGTGAAGTCTGATGAATTTATAGTCTAATTTATAGCTTCCTTGGTAATGGCAAGATTTTTTTTAAAAAGATTTATCTTTATGTGTATGGGTCTTTTGTCTGCATGTGTATCTGTCTGTATATCACATCTGGAATCCCAAAGGAGGACACTAGATCCCTTGAACTGGAGTTAGATGTTGGTGAGCTCCTCTGTGGGCTGGGAATTGAACTCCTGTCCTCTAAAGGAGCATCCAGCACTGTCAACCACTGAGCCACCTCTCCACCCTTAGTGACAAGATCCTCAAACACTTTCTTACATCTTTCCATTCTTCTTTTGTGTCATTCTCTGTTATTTAAGACCCAGGATGGAATTATTATCTGGGTAGCTAGTTACTGCTCAGCCGCAGCCGCACATCCATTGCTTTCTGCCCTGCTCCTGGGGCTGACTCTTGCCAGCCTGAGTCACAGTGCTCAGTGCTAGTTTGCTGCAGATGAGTTCTTTGCTCATTTGAAATGTCTTTTTTCTTTTAGTTTAGGTCTCCCGTAGGCCTGGATGGCTTCCAGTTAACTGTGTAGACAGGGAGGACCTTGAGCTTCTGAGCCTCCTGCCTGTGCTTCCCAAGTGCTGGGATTAGCTGCCCCACTTTTAGCTCACTTATTTTTTTGAAGTATATTATTTGGTGGAATAGAATCCTAGGGTGCCAGCTAGGTGTTTGTGTTTTCTTTTCAGTACTTCTAGGGTTCTGTTATTCTTTCCTTTTTCTTCTTTGAGACAGAGTCTCATTTAGTCGTCACTGGTCTGAAGCTTCCTTTGGAGATTAGGGTGACCTCAAACTCACAAAGGTCCACCTGCCTCTGATTAAAGGCCTAGGCCATTACACCTGGTTCTTATGTCTTTGGATTTCTATATTTTATCTTGAGAAGTTAGTTGTTGGTCTCACTGTTGTTTTACAAAAACTAAACTTTATCTGTGGCTTAAGAGTTAGGGTAGTTTTGTACGCATTCTGCTGTGATGCATGGATTGCCTAAGGGAAGGCCCAGCACTGGCTGCCAGTTGGGTCTTTCCTCATCTTGGTTATAGCTGATTGATTACGGTGACCCTGATTCAGACTGAGCTAAAGAGCTTTACTTTTCCTGAAATCATAGTTAAACTGAGATATTGGGTGACAAGTTTTGGAGAAGAAAGGTCAGGAAGGATCATTGTGGCCAAGGGTCTCATGACAAACCAAGACTGGCAGTAGTGGAAGCTCACAGAGTCCTGTGAGGCTATAGAGTTGGTCAGGTGACAAGGGAAGAAAGGGGGCAGCTGCTTGGTGACTTCCTGCATATTTCAAAGGCTTCTGTGAGAGTTCTCTGAATAGTTTTTCAAGAAATTATCCTAACTTTCTTGGGCTTTCTTGAGTGAAGTGCTTTACTTTTAACTCAGTAACTTTTAAAGTAGTGAAACCTAAGACACACAGTAGGCTCAGTGCAGCTGTGCAGCCATGCTGTTACAGGAATCCTAAAATAGAATTGAGCTGGGCGTGAGGGCCATTGCCACTGGAGCTTTTGTTGTTAGTCAGACGCAGTGAGCGCCTTGTGCCCGTGAGCATACTCTGAGCACACTCAGGAAGCTGGAAATCTGTTTCTTACCTTGCTCCTTGGAGGCCCTTGCAGTCTTTGATGAAAAAAAAAATATAGGGAACTTGGAGAATTACACAATGCCTAAGCAAGTAAAAATACCTTATGAATATTCAACTCCTCTCCTTTGAGTCTTAAAGTGTGGATTGCTGGTAACATTTTAAAATTGACACGAATAATTCTGTGATATTAAGACAACTATTGCACTTCTTCTGTTCCTTTGATAGGTTCTTCAAGGTCACAAGACATTCCTGAATGATGCTTACAACTGGGAGTTCTTGATCTGGGAAACAGCATTGTTGCTTTTCTTGCTTCGCCTGGCCTCACTAGGGTCAGAAACCAATAAGAAATATAGCAATGTTTCTATCCTGCTCACTGAACAGGTACAGAGGGGCCCCTCAGCTTGCCAGTAGTTAGAGGCTATAGGCTGCAGAACCGATGTCGGGGATGGGGCTGAGTCACCAACTGGGACTCATGCTGTAATTGTCTTTTTAATTCTCCACATAAAGTGAGCATAATAACATCGTTATCTTCCGTAGCACTGGAAAGAACGAAGAGCCAATGTGCTGAAAGGACTCTGTTCTATAAAGGTGTTTTTATTGGTACCTGTGAATACACAGTAGGACTGACAGATTTTTTGGTGACTATGGAGTGATAATGCATTTTCTATGTTAATTTTGATGTTAAGTTCAAGTTTTCCATAAAAATTAAGTAAAAACCCTTGGGATAATTTGTTTTTATTGCTTTGGTGTTCGGGTCATAGTGGATCATTCTTTCTCTATGAGAAAAAATGATTTAGTAAGTTAAAGCAGGTGTCTTTTTTCTTCTCCATAAGTGTTTATTGAAGATATTAGATTACCTGAGGGATAGTGAGAAGAGGAAGGCATAGTGTTTGAATACACAGAATTTGCTGATTTTGTTACAATTAGTATTTTTCATTATTTTGATACTTAAATTGTTTCGTCAGTGATTTTAAAAATTTTCTCTAAGTAGCTTTTCCTTACCAAAGAGGCAAAGGGTCGGGGAAGAGGACGTGGCCCCATAGCTGCGACACTACAGATACAGATTTTACTCGAGAACATGACCCTCAAGATTGGCCAGCTGTTATGCAGCGTGTGTTTTCTGTAGAATTTACCTTGCTCCTCTTTCTTTTCTCTTAGATTAATTTATATCTTAAGATGGAAAAAAAGCCAAATAAGAAAGAACAGCTCACTCTAGTAAACAATGTATTGAAGCTGTCCACCAAGTTGTTAAAGGTAAGCGGTGTCTCACTGCAGTGTGACTTAGTCAGCTTCTAGAGACAAAGGGTTGGTAATGTTATGCCTGGGTCAGTCCAGAGCTGTCTGAAGCCTCCAGAAGCAAGGCAAGGGATTGTGGCTTCCGTTACCATGTGGTCCATCTGATCAGAAAGAGAACTTGTTTCTTCTGGACAAGGCTGGGAGATCTCTGGCTTATTCTTGGTATCCCTCGGGTACAGTTTGACCATGGGAAAGCAGACTTCTATTGGCCCATGGACAGGGTTTTGTCTGAGTTTGAGCGCTTAGGCCTGCTGAAGGGCTGTGAGCGTGGCCAAGCTTTCTGTCATTCCTGTCATCCCCAGGCATGCCAGTATGAAGAGGCTGCTGGAGGTACAGATACGCAAGCCTTACTCTCCCCTGCCACAAGACTGGTTCCTGTCACTGTGTCCTCAGCCCTGTTCGCAGAGGCACTAATACCATTGGTGCTGCTGGGCTGGAGAAGCAGCTGCTTGTCTCACAGTCATTGTGCTTGCCTAGTCTGGAGTTTCCTGAGGCTCTGGAAGCCTTCCGAAGGCCACCTTTGTTACTGAGTCCAAGACCTTCAGCTCTCTTATTGTTGAACTCTGGAAAGATCTATGGCTGTCAGGTCTTTCTGCTGGACATTCACCTACCAAGCCAAAAGGCCTACCTTTCTCTGTGTACAGGGCCCAGGCTCTGCCTGCTGGCTGCTCAGTGTTTTTGTGTAAGAAAGATGAAGCAAATTAAGCTTGTTTTGAATTATGTCATTAAATCCATGTTTTACTACTTAGAAACAACCTCTGACCAGTGCTAGGCAATATAGGTTCAGAATGCTGGCATGATGGTTTTAGGCTAATGGGAAAGAATTTTCAGTCTCATAACCTAGGTTCTGATGGTACTCAGGTCATTCATGTTTTGTTTTGAGATGGTATAACTATATACCCCTGGTTGACCTGACATTGACTGTGTAGGCCAGCGTAGCTTTGAACTCAACATGGATCTGCATGTCTTGATTCTCAAAGCTGGGGTTAAAGGCACTCATAAAAAACCAGTACTAATGACTTATTGCCCCTTTCCTCTTTCACAAGAGTAGGCCATGGAGAGGTTGGTTAAACCCTAACAAGTTTCTTTAAAAGTAGCTCTGGGATGTTAAGGAAGAGCCATAAGCAGCATCCTCACCCAAGACTTAAAACAAGCATGGAGTAATGGTGACCTTTGGGAAGCCATGTTTCATCTCAATTCTCTCATCCCTGTAGGAGCTGGACACACCATTTAGACTCTATGGACTGACCATGAACCCCTTAATCTACAACATCACAAGAGTGGTCATCCTCTCTGCTGTCTCTGGAGTCATAAGCGATCTTCTAGGATTCAACATAAGAGTAAGCTGTAATGACTGCGCTGTGTGTAGCCTTTTTGGTCTGTAAAGCACTGCGAGTGTCCGTGGGGCTGACAGTGATTGGGGATATTTGACATGGTAGTTTGCAGGCTTCTCAGCTTAGCTTTTCTCATTTTACAAAAGTAAAACACTCAACTTTTGGCCAGACTGAAAATCCAATTTTGAATTTTATGTTAGTAGCATGGTCTGGGTGAGCATGTTACTGTGACCCAGGGAAACAGAGGAGTGACCGAAACCTGCAAAATGTTAACAGTAGTGTGCCACTCTTTTTAAATTGTGTGTGTGTTTGTTTTTGAGACAGGGTTTCTCTGTGTAGCCTTAGCTGTCCTGCAACTCACTTTGTAGACAGGCTGGCCTCGAACTCACAGAGATCTGCCTGCCTCTGCTTCCTGAGTGCTGGGATTAAAGGGGTGCACCACCACCTGGCTAGAGTGCCACTTTTGATGTGAAAATATTTATTTTCCCATTCCATTGTCAGAATTGTTACTTATTCCTTCTTATATAAAGGGTTCTTTTGGAAATCAGTTTGGAAGTTTCTCAAAAAATTAAAAACAGAACTATGACATGACCCAGCTATTTCACTCCTGGGCACATTTCCAGAACTCCATCACTACCACAGAGATACTTATACCTCATGTTTATTGCTGCTTTAGTCACTGTATCAAAGAGTGGACTCAACCTTGTTGTCCATCCAGATAAATGGATGATGAAAATCTGGTACACATATAAAATGAAATACTATTCAGCTCTAGAAAAATGAAATCACAAAATCTGGAGGAAAATGGACATAGAATGTGTAATCTTAAGTGTAATTACACAGTTTCATAAAGAAAAAACCCTGCATGTGTTCCCTCATGTGGATTCTAGCCCAAAATATATGTGTGGACATGTGGATCAGTATAACATGGAAAGGAAGACAGGAGGTCAGTGTTAGGGGATGAGAAAAGGACATGGAAGGTCATAAAGCTACTGGCTTTTCTAGTGTTAATTCTGTAATGGGTCTCTGTGTGTGTGGGTAAGTGCATAAAAGAACAATTGAGGGAGCTGGAGAGATGGCTCAGCAGTTGAGAACACTTGTTGCTTTTGCAGAAGATGTGGGTTCAGTTCTTGGTACCCACATGATGGTTCACAACTGTCTATAACTCCAGTTCCAAGGGATCCAACATACTCTTCTGACTCTGGTCAGGAATGCATGTGGAGCACATACATACATGCAGGAAAAGCCCTTATATAAAATAAGAATAAATCTTTAAAATATAAATGATAGTGAAAGTGAAAAGTTCAGAACCATAATTGATAATGAAAGTGTACAGTCTAGAATGACATGCCACAGCTCAGGATGTCGACTTTGCATCTACTAAGTTCACTGTGCAATGTTTTTTTATTTGCAAGTTCTTAATAAAATGTTAATAAACAGTTCTCAGTTCATAGTCATGTAAATACATATCTAAATCCTTCTTGTCTTACAACTAACTCTTTATATTTATTTTTCCTTAGCTGTGGAAAATTAAGTCCTAAGCTGAGACATGTGCCTGGACTCTTCTGGCTGGTGTCACTCTTCACCCGCTGAGGACAAAGATGGACACAGAAACCTGCAGGCTCACATGCATAAGCCTCTATTCAGCCCAGTCTAACAACTGACGTTTCTAGAGGGGCACATCCTTTCCCTGGGCATGCGTGCTAAAACCTGCACTTTCATGGTTCTCAAGCAATGTGAATAGTCAGCAAACTAAAGCTGCCTGACAGATGCAGGACTGTTTTCTGAGTCAGGAGATTTATCCTGGAGCCTCCAGTGCTGTGCTAGTTCTATTTACTGGAAATAGTCTATTGGGTAACTGTGGTAGATGCCCAAAGCATGAAGCAACTATCTTTTATTGGAAATAGGCAAATTCGGTACTTTTCTATATAGTCTATGAATTGGGGATTTCTCTATCGGAGAGAAACTATTTTAGGTTGAATCCAAATAAAAGAACTTTACTGGAAAATTTCAGTTTCTAGGCTTTTTTCAGGGAGGGTGGAGGAATACAATAACCTCTGAAACAAATTTCTATTCATTTGTGTGGAAAATTTTAATTTTGAGTTAAGCCTGTAACTATAGTTGCTGGTGAGTCATGCATACTTGAGTGATTCAGCCATGCCCATCAGATGGCAGTTTCTCTGATGGTCCGCCTGCTATGCGAGGTCATGTGTCCAGCCATTAGTGCAGTTTCAGACCCTCAGTTTCTAATGATTGGCCACACTGCCTTCCATGGAGGTTTACCTGTGAGCACCCCATCACGCATGGTCTGTTAATGGAAACGCCTGCATTCCTGCTCACGAAGTTCCCTGCTTTGAAGAATTTGAGGGAGACAGGAGACACGAACACCTTAATGGTAAGATTTTGCAGAACTTGGTCATCCTGTGTACTATCCAGATCATGGGATTGGTTACACATTGTTATTTTTATATTTATTATTTTACGTGTATGGATGTTAGCCTGTGTGTATGTTTGTGTACCATGTGTGTGTCTGGTGCCAGAGGCCAGAAGAGGGCATCAGATTCCCTGGGACTGGAGTTACAGACGGTTGTGAGCTGCCATGTCGGTGCTGGGAATCAAACTCAGGGCTTCTGCATGTACTCCTAACCTCTGAGCTATCCCTCCAGCTCTGGTTACACATTCAATGTGCAGGAAAACTGATGAACTTAAAGGTGAGCTCTCCAAGTGCCTGGATGGTACAGATCTTTCTCAGTTTGAATCCTTGCCCCTGCTACGAAGTGTCTCAATTGCCTCACCTGTTGAGGTAACAACTACCTAATGGCGTTGTTATGGTTTAACGAGACAGAATAAGGTCCTGATCAGTTAATTCTACTGTAAATATTGTTATTATCTTTATCCTTTTAAAATCTGATAGATTCATAGCTGTTAAGACACAAATATAGGTAGTGGGTCAACAAGAATACTCACCCATCCCAAGTGCTGTGAGGGAGCTATACTTAAACACACACACACACACATTTCATTGGTATGTGTTTCTGAATGTATGCTTCCATTTTTACATATGGCTTCCTTTTCCCATAGTCTAATCAGTGTTTTTTGTTTGGTTGGTTTGCCATTTATCTATCTATCCATCCATCCATCCATCTATTTCGTGTGCAATGTTCTATCTGCATGTGCACTTGTATGCCAGAAGAGGGCACCAGATCTCATTATAGATGGTTGTGAGTCACCATGTGGTTGCTGAGATTTGACATAATAAAACATGGAGCTTCATTTGTCCAGATGTTTACAAAGCATTTGGCTATTTCTGCATAAGAATAGTATCAATAGTATCTTGACTATTATTTTGTTATTTTAAATTTGTGTGTGAGCACACACAAAATGTGTGAAGGCCATCTTGATGGACTCAGTTCTTTCCTGCCATGTGAGTGCTGAGGATGGAAGGTTGGTGGCAAGTGCTGTTACCTGAGGAGCATCTTGCTGCCCCAGTTTCTTTCATTAAATGAAGGTGTTCACATGTGAAAATAAGAAGCAAAATGCTTTCTGGGGCCAAGACTCCTGATGTAGGTGTTGCCCCTGCTCAAAGCTGCTCTGCTGGAAGGGTGCTTTGACCGTCAGAGGGCAGTGCTGTGGGCTCTCAGCAGTGCTTCCTGGTGACCAGGAAGTGAGTCGACAGAAACCACACGGCTCCCACTTTCGGTAGCCTTTGGTTTGACACATTTCATTTTGGGCCTGGAAATGTAACTGGACTTTGTAGTGTGAGTTCATGCAATTACAGGAATATTTCTCCTGAAGAATATTACTTAACCAGAGTTATGAAGTAGGATTTAAGGAGTTTATATACCAAGTAAAATGATATCAAGTCCATACGTATAATTCTGAAAGTAAAATAAAAATGGTTTTAAATAATGTGAACTGCCATGGAATTTTGTGATCTTGTGGTAAGTGGTCTATACCATTAGTCCATTATAAATGTGTAGTGACTGAATTTCAGTGAGATATAGTATTTTCTCTTCCCTGGTGGTGGAGAAAAGGGACATCAAAAATAGCATTAATAGCAAATTATTAATGCAAAACTATCGTCTTTGCAATGAAATATGAAAATAGCCACAATGGTATTCAACTTTTTTTCCATATATGAGATGAAGTGCTGGCAAAGCCACGTTAACATGTCTTTCTGTCCTTGATGACTCAGATCATGATGGTAACTAGACTCCACAAACAGCAATGTTAAATGATGCTGACAGAAAAAAAAAGCAGGGCATAAACTTTTATTTCTTTTTTAATATCTATATAAAAAATAACGAGCGATTTACAGATCTCTCTCTAATCAGAACCTCAGGTGTCTATATAAAGGTACTGTACATATATAAACATTTACACCCAGCACATCCGTAGTTTGCTCAGCACTCCAAGGCCACATTGCTAAGTCAGTATGCAATCAGTACAGTGACAGGGTACTCAGGAAGAGCCACATCATGTTGACAACGTATGACATCAAAGTTATGTCACAGTTAACAATAAAAATAGGATTTGTGTCACTAATTGTAGACTATAGGGAAAATAAATCATTTCTGTGGTACTAAATACTTAGCATTTATCAAGTTTCCTAATTTGCTCTATTCAAGTAGTTATAAGAGATGGGTTAAATAGAGTTCTGGATGGAAGCATGTGTTATATACAGGGGCTGGTACAATTGTCACAGTGGAATTTGTCAAACTCACAGGGTAATAGAATGAGTGCTCAAATACTTTATAAGTAGATAGTTTTGGTTTGAGACATGTCTGTATTTATAGATGTTTCTGAATGCTGTTTCAGGGAACTAACTAATGTCCTGCTCTATTGTATGAGTTTAAAAATTCTCTCCCACTTTCAGCAAACATTTTTATTAGACTTTAAAAACTCTGAAAAATTAAGTTCCAACACACAGTCTCTACCACATTAGTCCTGACTTGCTGGGGAAGCCCAAGGCAGGCTCTGCTTCTAAATCCCAGCACTCATACGTCTGCTCCTGGACGTCTCCTTTACCTGCAGGAGCTGGTGCTTTCTCTGATTAAGTCCCTCACAAAAACCTATACAGGACTCTGGCTCTTTAAAGACTAATGATTAATAATTAAAATATCCAGATAGAGAAGTTTTTCTTTAAAGAGAAACAAGCAATGCTTCTACATGCTCCTGTACTCCCCTCACAACCAGAGGTGATCGGAGACGCTGTCACTATGTGAGAGCTGGCTAACAGGGCAGGAGGTCATTAATTCTGCTGCTTAGAGGACTTTCCCATTTTGAGCTTTCAGTTGTAAGGAATACCTTTAACAGTCACTTGAAACACCTTACTTAGCCATGAAAAAGCATCCATAGTATTTGACCTTTCCTGTAATATTTTTGTGAACTAGGACGGACAGAAGGCTGTGAGAAGAGGCAAGTGCCAACTTTAATGATGAGCTAACGATTTCTTCCTCTGCAAGGACTCAAATGTTTCTCTCTGGACACATGCAGCATGCTATTGAGAACATTTTCAAGCCAGACCAAACTGTTTTGTGACTGGAGCTACCAAAATGGGAAGATAAAACAGACCTGATGCAGTGGATAACTTGAATGACCACACTGCTAGGCTCATGTCATTGCTGAGTGAGTGGCCTGAGCATAAGGAAGGGCAGTAGGCCAGGGCCAGGTGGGTCTTAGCAATCCCAGAAGCCCTTCATGCAGCCTGGCTACCCTGATGCTCCAATTAGGTATCGAAGAATTTCTGGGGGAAAAACATACCCCTCCCCTTTAAAAGAATGCTGTGTTTTAGAAAAAGATTACAAATTAATTTTTCTTTGTTTTAAACGAAAGGTCACAGCTGTTTGTCAGCCATGCCAGTAGTGCCTGCGACTTTATTTGCACGTGGCACCCTCCAGGGTCCTGGAGTGATGGGTGCTTTCTTGACTGGAGAGGTACTTTCGGTTGTGGTCCCTGCGCGCTCCTTGAATCTGTCAGCGGCCTCAGGTTCTTTCCCTTTGTGATCTTCTGCTTTACTCAACGCTGCCTTCTCTTCAGGCTCCTGCTTGAGCGTCTTTGCTGAGATGTGGACGTTCTCTGCTGTCTTGTCTCTACTTGTCTCCCCTGTGGTTACCATCTTTCCGTTTTCCTTTTCAGACATTACCCTACTAGCAGCGTTGCTGGTCTTTTTGGAGGCAAGAGACATTTCATCCGTTTTACTGCCCTTTTTCTCTGGAGACCTTGTTCTGTTTTTCCCCAGCTGACTCTGCTTCAGATTTTTTTTGATGACCCCTGACTTTTCTTTCCCATCTGGGAGCTGCTCAGTGCTGTCATTACAATGGCCGACAGCTCTTCGGCTCCCAACCTCTGATAATTTGCTTTCAGTGTTTGACAGGCTGTTGCCTGCCATCTTCTGCTGCTTCCTGGGGCTGGAAGAGCGTTCTCTGCCTTTTCTGCAGGGATCTTGTCCAGAGCCCGCCTCAATGGTAAGCTGACCTCTATTCCCTCCTTTCCTAGGGCTGAGTGACCGCTCTCTAGATTTTCCTTTGGGGTCACTTTTTAGGGGCCTGGAAATCTTTTCCACATGTTCCTCTGAATGCCGATTGGCTGACTTTTTGGGACTGGCAGACCTACCTCTTCGTGCAACACCGTTTTCTCCTTTAAGGAGATTCTTCTCCCCATGCCCATAGCTGCTGGGTGGACCTTTCTTGCTCACATTTTTCTGGAGAACAGACTGATACTTCACCTCAGGCTGGCTTCCAGTTAAAGTGCTTTTCTTTTCTTGTACAGTGTCCTTCAGTTCTTCTGCCTTTTCACATATCTGAACTCTAATCAGAGAGTCTTCAGTTACTGGCACATGACACTCTTCAAATGTGGAAGCAGAATGTGAAGATGGGAGAAGTGGTGGCTGTTCATCATAAATGACATTGGAAGATGAAGGACTATTAATATCCCAATCACCTAAAAAGTGATTGAGCAGAACATTGTTACACTCAAGAATTATAAATAGAACAGTTTTGAGTTTTGAACTCTTGACAGCCATTTGAATATGTTACTGGTTGCACAGCCCGAGGAGGAATATGTCACATAGCTTATACACGTTTATATTGCTCTCTGTGAAGGCAGATGCTTACAGTTCTCTGCTCATGTACGAAGGGTAGATTCGTGTTATAATAAATTTTCACTTAGGTACCATAAGAGGTAATATGATCTGTACACTCTTTATTCATAAACCCAAATAAGATACAAATAATAAAACTGGACCAAAGTGCCTGGTCCAATAAACTTACTAATTAAGCTGTTATTACTGTTTAACTTAAGGATATGCCAAAATAACTAGTGAAAAAGACCAGACTGTGGTAACCCAAATGAGGTTTATGGACACTGTAAATAGTTTTCTTGTTAAGCTGTCAAATTTTAATGTCAAAAGAAGACTGAAAAAGTGCAGAAGACAGAAACAGATGTATTTAATAGCATCATTTTAATTAAAAAGAAAATGAAAGAAGTGATTTAAAAGACATGCAAATTTACCAAGTCTTTTTAAGGAAAGACCAAGAAAAGCCCTGAAAGCCTTAATGTTGCTCAGGTTTCACGTAGGAGCACAGACCGGAAGGAGCCAAACCTGAAGAAGGAAGAGAAAAAGCCTAGGACTATGTGAAAACAAACGAGTACAGTTAGCATAGATGTCACTGGGAACACGTGCTGTATGAGCAGATGGTCGAAGATAACACAGCCAGAGAGTCACCGCTGGAAGGGACTGTAGGAGGTTACCCTACAGCTCTGACGGGGAGTTGGGCAGGGGAGACACGTACTACACAGGCATGGTGCTGCCTTTATTTCTAGGATCATGCAATCTCAAAACACCGTGACAGCTCAAAAATACACAATAAAGCCAAGGGCATTTGCAATCAGTGCAGGAGTACAGACATGAGCTGAAGTTTCCCTCCCTGTCCCCAAGTAGTGGGGCTGTAGCAACTTATTTTGATGAGTGACTAGAAAATCCTAAAGTTCTTCTGGCATTTACTTGTTAAGAGAGACAAACTTATCTTAAGAAAAGAACATTTATTGGTAATGTGTAATCAGCCAAGGAGGGGATAAAGCTGGGATAACTCTGAAGACATTTTAGTTCTTTGCCTCTAATGTTCTCAGTTCTTATTTGTTTTTCTACAAACAGCACTATGTGCTTTTAGATGCAATACATGCAAAATATATTGCATTCCAATAAATGTTCTGTTTGGAAACATCATTTTGCATCATAGTAACTTTCTCTGGTGGTTCTGGTGTCCACGTAGGAATCAGCCAATGAAATGTCCACTCCTTCCAAGGGGACTCTCTTTCCTTCTACCGCCCCCTCGTGTTTATTTAGCTGTTTTGCTTACCATGGTCAGGTATCAAGCCAGTTCCTGGCCTCAAAAGGAGGAGGACTTTATTTCCACCAGCTTGAATGAGCTCAATTGCTCGTGTATGTGTGATGCCTTGTGTAGGTTCTCCATTGATTTCCACGATCTGGTCACCAACCTGGACAAGGAACATTCACAACTGTATGAAATGGCACTGTTCTTCATTTCCACATTGTCAACAGAGCCCTTCAACTCTGCTAAGTCATACTCACTTGTGAAATCTCGAACCTAGATAGTGTGCTATCTTGGTGACAGCCGATGGGGACACAGTGCATGATTTTATTTACTTGATAAAAATTCTGCACAGGAAAGTTTCATGTGGCTACAAGTCAGTATCTGAACATCTGAAATCAAGAATTAAATTCTGATTTCCCCACATGTGTAAGGCCTCAAGACTGCTCTCTAGTTTTACAAAATAAGCAAATAATAACAATAAAAATAAAAATCTAGTTTTCTACCAAAAGTTAAACACTAAAAAAGGTGACATTTCTACATTAACCTAAATAACACCATAGAATGGCACCTAAGTGACAGTCTGTAAAGGGTGCTTGCAAACATGAGCTAATGTTGGTTTTCTAAAGCTGGGGCAGATGCTGTTCATCACAGAAGCTTTCCTGAGAGACTGGCCATTTTTTGTACTGTGAGCATATCCTTTACATGTGTGAGGCCTTAGAAAAATAATATATTTAGAGATTACAATTTAAAGAAATTAAGCTTTGAGAATACATTAACATGAACATTTATTTAAACCAGTTACTGGATTGCATATAGTGACTTAAATATAAAATTTTCTTGGGAAGCAGACAGAAAACTGGGACTCAGAATAAGATACCAGAATGCTGGTGTCATTTCCCAGAAGTGTCTATTTTAAAAGAAAATGAGAAACATGGTGAAATTTCACAATAGGAAACGTGAATAAAGATATCAATGTGATTTAAGATCTGTATCAGTTCACTGACTTCAAACGAGATATTGCTGAAAGTCAAAACCCCAAATATTTGTACACTCAGACAATCTGTAAGTAACGTCACAATAAGTATTTTAGGGGCTGGGAAGATGGCTCAGTATTTTGAGCACTTGCTGCCTGCTCTTCCAGAGGCCGAGGGTTCAATTTCCAGCACCCACACGGTAATGCACAACCTCCTTAAAGCCAGCTCCAGGGGATCAGGCCCCTTTGTGGCCTTAGTGGGCACAACACAGGCAAACACATACATACATGTGAGCAACATACTCATCTATTGATAAAGCCTGACCTGACAGGAAGCTGGACTTTGGGGTACAGGTATGTGGTTCCTATCATGGCTTTACATTTTTCTAGATCAGTGGTCTCATTTTCTTCACATGCTAAATGAAAACCCCAGTCCTACCTCCTACGGTTGTAGGAGAATCGCAAGTAAATGCTAGTTTTCAAGTTAGTGTAGAAGGCATTGGTGTAAAGATTTGATTGTAGATCACACCTCATTCTACACAGTGCAAAAGATAAAACTATGAACTAGAAATAAGTGTTCTGTTGCATATTTATGAAGCGAGAAGAAAGACATGTTTTATTCTCGAACAAGTGGAGGTGTGAAAGGATATTAGAAACATGACCGGCTGTTGCATTTAACTGACATTAAACATTGCCCAAAATTCATGTGGGGGAAACACTCTTTTAAGTTATTTGTTGGGGTTCTGAGGAGTGAGAACTTGGGAGGCAATTAGATTATCAAAAGGGAGTTGGCTTTGCTTTAAAAGTGAACTCTGAGGGCTGGAGAGATGGCTCAGAGGTTAAGAGCACTGGCTGCTCTTCCAGAGGTCCCGAGTTTAGTTCCCAGCACCCACATGGTGGCTCACGACCATCTATAGTGAGATCTGCTGCCCTTTTCTGGCAGTCAGGCAGCACACTGTATACTGATAAGTAAATATATCTTTAAAAAAAAAAAGTGAACTCCTGTCGCCTAGGCATGCTCTGAGCTTCGGAGCATGCACTGCTTACTATCTCAGGACTAGAGACCCCACCAGCTAGGCTGTGTGAGCTCCGGAGGTGTAAACATTAAATTTCTTCTCAGCCTCAGGTATTCAGTTATGGTAACAAGCAGAGTAAAACAATACAATTATGTAAAATGGAAAACACTTAAAAAAAAAAAGTAAGATAATAAAGATTAAGGACAGAAAACAGTAAGAAAGGCAATTAACAAAATCCTTATTGTCCAGAATAAGTGGAACAAAACCCTTTGGTAAGCGATAAAAGAATCATTTTCCTGAGGAAGTATGAGTAAGAAAGTAGCTCAACTGGTTCACCTTAGGACTACGATCATATTTTCAGTCACATTCTTTGTTTTAAGCCACAAACCTGTATATATTAATGTAAATAAAATGTAAATACAACTTGTAATTGAACAGACTTGCCACCAGGTGTCATTTTTTAACCTTAAAATAAAAATAGGAAAGGAAAGGAAAGGTGGGGCTTTAGGTTCCTGTTAGGCGACAGGGTCATGTATGGGGCTTTATAAAATCCAAAGGGAAAAAAACACTTCTCTGGGAGAGGCAGGTGGACATTTTTGCTGAGATTTTCAGTTATTTTAAAAATGTCTATAAAATGGTGAAAATATTTTTGAAAAGCTGAACATTCAACCCCAGTTTTGTATTACTGAAAAATCATGAGGGAGAAAAGAGGAGAGAGAAATGAAAGGCAGACAAAAGAATTAAAGAAAAGGACACATATCTATAGACTCAGCTACTCAGGAGGTCAATTGAGGCAAAACAGGGAGGCCTTAAAACTTAAAAAAAAGGGCAATAAAAGAGGAAAGAATGCTTGTGTCTTTTTTTTAAAAAAAAGTGGTAGTTGTGGCTGCAGAGAGGCTCAGCTGTTAGGAGTGCTGGTTCCTAGCAAGACCACCTGTAAGTGCAGGCCCAGGAGATTTCCTGCCCTCTCTGGCCTCCAAGGGTACTGAATACATGTGCTACACAGACACACTTGGAGGCAAAACACCCATACACATACAATATTAAATCTTCAAATAGTCACCGTCTTTAAAAGCAGTCTTGCAAAGTACTATGTCTAGCACGTGGATTACATTATCTTATAAACCTGTTAAGAAATGATATCCTTCCCAAAGAAATAAAATCCAAATGATCTCAGCAATGAGCTTGGCCTCCCTGAGCTTCTCCCTGAGCTTTAAGTCTGTAAGTGTAGACAATTGTCACTGAGCTCATGGACGAACAGCAGCATAACTGAAAACACGTTGCTTAGAGACAGACACTGAGTGAAATCTTCCTGTTGGCAGTGCTGGGGATGGAAACCTCGGCCTCGGGTAGGCTAGGCACACAAGGAACCACAGCGCAGGTCAGCTTCAGATCCTCTGCTGACACACAGGCCCTCCTACCTGTAAGCTAACTTTCTCTTGACTTGTGAACTACACTAGCTCATTGATGCAGTATCCGCGGTCCTGTCTACCCAGTAGGAAGAGCTGAGAACAATTCTTAATTTTCTAAAGATGTCAGTATTTAGGAGCTGGCGAAATGGCTCTGGTCAAAGGTGTTTGCTGCCAAGACTGACAAAGTTCAATACCCGGGATCCACACAGAGCACTTCTGCACGTCTGCCCTCACACATGCTCTCTCTCTGTCTGTCTGTCTCTCTCTGTCTCTCTCTCTCACACACACACGTCCACACACACATATAAAGATTATCTACATTATTCATCCATTCTACCCCCTTGGCAACTATAAATATCTATAAACTACTAATCTTAATTTAAAAATTCTCACTCAGAGCATCCCTTTGAAAACCATTTATAAATTACCCACTGTGAGTATTCAAGGCACTGTATGAAGAACTGAAGAAACTGGAATTAAAAGGTTCAGAGTACAAACTTGAGGCCAGCAAGGAGGAGGGAGGTAGAGAGGTGGAGCCCCTCCTCCCTTGGCATCATGGCGCACAGTAGCTGAGAAGACCTCTCTGAAAGCCGAAATGTTCTTATTAGAATAGATCCAAATCTAACAGTTAGTACTCTCCTTGCTTTTGTTTTCAAAATCTAGAGTTTATTTCTGAAGTAGAAGTAAGTTCATTCCTGGGGCTTTAGGCTTCTGATGCATTGTAGAACTATGCATTACTGCTTTAAGGCCTGTTCGGCTTTCGTTTGTATGATCCAATTAGTAGATCTGAGCCTCTATTTGGAGCTAACATATATATATATATATATATATA
>NW_026585685.1:4780096-4907557 GCF_907164565.1 Psammomys obesus
ATATATATTTTTTTTTACACTTGCCAAAAGTATTTATTTAGTTAATTAGTTACGTGATTTAATTATGCAAAAAGAGGTGGAGAAGGAGAGGATATTGGGGAGAGGAGCAAGAACACTCCAAAGGATGGCACACTGGATCCTAAACTGAGGCTCAAAGATGCTGGCTTAAGGCAGAAAGAGTTTATAACAGAAAGTTTGATTCCATCTTCCTCAGTTCTCAAATCTGAGCTCTTTTCATTCTATTAAACTATGTGAAAAGCAAACAGGCTAGCCCAACAACTCTTGATCAGCTGTTCCCAGTGGCATTTGTTCTAGGCCTCTGGCTCTGGTGTGTGTGGCTTTGCATCTTTACCTTTCCTGCTTGCTTAACTTTTCTCAAGCTCTAACTGTAGGCCCCACTCAGAGTTCTGCCCATGGCCTGCTGCTCTCGACATCTCTAATGATTTAATCTACCACAAGGGCTTACTCAGCACTTCTGTCTGGGTCATGTCACATCTAAGGCCTGTGGAATACACCTGCACAACCAACTTCACATGATGAAACTTGTACCAGCTGACTGCCAAATTCTTTCTCACTTGAGCCTTCTATTTTTTTTTTGGTGTGTGTGTGGGGGGGGGGCATAAGGCACGGTGAGGTCCCCAAGACATCCTTTGTCTTTGTATCTTACCTCATTGAACTGATACTTATGAGTCATGTAAGCTGGTCCTTCCTTCACTGGAAGGTGGCTTCATCTACATATTTTGTCTTCTATCCAAAGGGCTAGTGCTCAGGCTTTCCTTACAGCACCACTCCATGCAGGAGTGACCGCAGTCTCTATCTGCACATTACCAGTACACACAACTTAGAAGCACGCTGCTCTGAGAAAATCTTGGTTCACAACCCTCCTGTGGCTTTCCACCACCTCCATACTGATAACCCACCCTCCTTTCATCACCTCGTTTCCTCACTCCCCTGTAAGCACAGGTGCCAACGCGGAGTCCCTGTTCTCGGATCACCTTCCCATCATTTCACCCCACTGTGATGTCTTCATCTTGGAGAGCTTCTCCAGCCTCTCTCCTGAACTGTGCTTACCTTCAAGCACCTCTGTTAGTCACTGTCTCTGACCTTGAGCATATGCCTGGTCACTCTGAGGAAGGACTGGTATCATCATTTCACCAACTCACTTAAACACCAGGCATAAAGCCTTGGTTAAGGCAAATGCTCAAAACTGGTTATGACACGAATGATGAGTATAAAGCAGTGATGTGGAAAACACAACGCTGAAACCACCTAGAAGCTATTTTTATTTCTAAGAGTAGTTCTACTCATGTATCCCATGCTGGCCTCGAACTTGCTATGGTAGCTGAGGGTGCCCTTAAACTTGTGACCCTGTCTCTAATTTCCCAAGCGTGGGAATTACAGCTGTGCGCTATCATTCAGTCTCTATGCCTGCTAGACTGAACCCAAGGCTCTGCAACGCCAGGCAAGCACATTACTGACTGAGAATGCCGACTACCTCCTCCCCTCAGCCTTTTCTGATTATTAGACCTAAATAATTCGCCTTACAATTTACTTAGTTATAAAGGTTCTTTTGCCCTAGTGCCTACTGATGACAGACAGCGGAAACCCAAAGTTCTCTTAGGTGGTAAGAGGCATGCTGTCTAGAACTTAAAATCTTCAGTGATTATTTAACTATCAAACTAATTGAATGTTTTAGAACTAGAGGCCAACAATTACTTTCTATGACCCCTCTTTAACATCCAGAAGAGGAGAAAAATGCAGATCTAGTAGCCATTTAGTCTCCAGTGGCCCTGAACAATGCTGGTGTTGCAGGGCTGAGAAAGTCTAGTCTTTCAGTAATCATAAAGGTTGGCGGGGCTGGAATTTTCTGCCTTTATAGAAAACCAAGTGTGAAAATCTTCCTGGGCTTATTATGTCTTAGAAGAAATTGGAGAGTCTTTTTTATCCTGCTGTCCTTAATACTCTAATAAAATGAAGTGTATTTCATTTATTAACCCATCTGCCCTGTATGAGAGCTGATTTTTCTTTTTTTTTAAATTTATTCCCTATCCATCCTGATGCACGGATTTTCCTTATGGACACACAAGAGGAGCCCCAAGTGGCTAGAAAAGCAACAGCAGCATGTTTCTCAGATGGAGGTTTCCACATTCCCACTTAAGCAATTGTTTCTAGAGGTTTGCTGTCTAGAGCCAGAAGCAAAGGCTGCCAACAGAAGCCGACTCACGTGAATCCTGCCGTCTTTGATGGCAGGGCCATCCTCGGCGAGACGAAGGATGAACAGCCCCATGTTGTACTCCTTCCCTCCTCGGAGGCTGAACCCGAAGCCGCGGGGGCCTCGCTCCAGCTCTACGGGATAACACCCAAGGCCCTGCGGGGAAGCAAGCAGGACAGAGTGCTCAGGCACTGCGTGTGCTGCATCTGGACGTTTCCGAGAGAGACACGGTGGGCACTTGTGATGTGCCTTTCTTTGTTGTAGGAAAGGGATGCTGGCTGGGCTGCTACTTCATTCTTACACACTCAAACTAATTCATTTGAGGATTATGTGATCTTCTAAGTTGGTTAATGTGCCCTGGAACAATTAGAGAGCAGAGTTTTTTGTGGTGGTTGTTTTTGTTTTTCGAGACAGGATTGCTCTGTGTAGCCCTGGCTGTCCTGGACTCGTGTTGTGCACCAGGCTGGCCTCAAACTCACAGAGATCTGACTGCCTCTGCTCCCCCACTCCCCAAGTGCTGAGAAAAAAAAAATATTTTTAATTTTAAAGATTTAATTAATTACACTTTATTCACTTTGTACCTCCCATAAGCCCCTCCCTCCTCCCCTCCCGGTCCCGCCCTCCCTCCCCCCTTCTTCACACATGCCCCTCCCCAAGTCCACTAAAAGGGAGGTCTTCCTCTCGTTCCTTCTGATCTTAGTCTATAAGATCACATCAGGAGTGGCTGCACTGTCATCTTCTGTGGCCTGGTAAGGCTGCTCCCCCCCTCGGGGAGGTAATTAAAGAGCAGGCCAATCAGTTCATGTCAGAGACAGTCCCTGTTCCTATTACAATGGAACCCACTTGGACACTGAACTGCCATGGGCTACATCTGTGCAGGGGTCTTAGGTTATCTACATGAATGGTCCTTGGTTGGAGTATCAGTCTCAGAAAACACCACTCTGCCCAGATTTTTTGGTTCTATTGCTCTCCTTGTGGAGTTCCTGTCCTCTCCAGATCTTACTGTTTCCCAATTCTTTCCTAAGATTCCCTGCACTCTGCCCAAAGGTTGCCCATAAGTCTCAGCATCTGCTTTGATAGTCTATAGGGCAGAGCCTTTCAGAGGTCCTCTGTGTCAGGCTCCTAACTTGTTCCCTCTTTTCTCCTCCTTCTGATGTCCATCCACTTTGCCTTTCTGGATAGGAATTAAATATTTTAGCAAGAGTCCTCCCTCTTGATTAGTTTCTTTAGGTGTACAGATTTTAGTAGGTTTATCCTATATTATATGTCTATATGAGTGAGTATATACCATGTGCATCTTTCTGCTTCTGGGATAGCTCACTCAGGATGATCTTCTCCAGATCCCACCATTTACCTGCAAATTTCATGATTTCCTTGTTTTTTATTGCTGAGGAATATTCCATTGTGTAGATGTACCACAATTTGTGCGTCCATTCCTCCACAGAGGGGCATCTGGGCTGTTTCCAGCTTCTGACTATTACAAATAAGGCTGCTACAAACATGGTTGAGCCAATGTCCTTATTGTGTACTTGAGACTCTTTTGGATATATACCTAGGGGAGGTATAGCTGGATCTTGAGGAAGCGCTATTCCTAGTTGTCTGAGAAAGCTCCAAGCTCCAGATTGATTTCCAGAGTGGTTGTACAAGTTTACATTCCCACCAGCAGTGGAGGAAGGTTCCCCTTTCTCCACAACCTCTCCAGCATGTGTTGTCTCTTGAGTTTTTGATCTTAGCCATTCTGATGGGTGTAAGGTGAAATCTTAGGGTTGTTTTAATTTGCATTTCCCTGATGGCTAATGAAGTTGCGCATTTCTTTAAGTGTTTCTCTGCCATTTGATATTCCTCTATTGAGAATTCTCTGTTTAGCTCTGTACTCCATTTTTTAATTGGATTACTTGATTTTTTGCTGTTTTACTTCTTTAGTTCTTTATATATACTAGATCTCCATCCCTGATCTCAAGCTGTACTATAGAGCAACAATACTAAAAACTGCATGGTACTGGCATAGAAACAGACTGGTAGATCAATGGAATTGAATAGAAGACCCTGACATAAACCCTTATGGACACCTGATTTTTGACAAAGATGCCAAAACCATTCAATGGAAAAAAGACAGCATCTTCAACAAATGGTGCTGGTCTAACTGGATGTCTACATGTAGAAAAATACAAATAGATCCATACTTATCACCCTGCACAAAACTAAAGTCCAAGTGGATCAAAGACCTCAACATAAAACCAGACAAATTAAATCTGTTAGAAGAAAAAGTGGGGAAGAGCCTTGAACTCACTGGCACAGGAGACAACTTCCTGAACAGAACACCAACAGCACAGGCTCTAAGAGCAACAATCAATAAATGGGACCTCATGAAACTGAAAAGCTTCTGTAAAGCAAAGGACACTGTTGTCAGAACAAAACGACAGCCTACAGACTGGGAAAGGATCTTCATCAACCCTATATCTGATGGAGAAAATCTTTTAAAGTACCCACTTTAAGGAGATTTTTACAAATTTTCCTGAAAAACAAGTAAACAAACGCTCCCTCCTTTAATTAGCTCCAATAGTATCCACTTGTACATCCTTGTTGGTTCAAGTTTCTCTTTTTATATGGTGTAGTGAATGCCAACCACTTTAGTAGTTCTGTAAAATTTAGTAATTTTGGAAACAAAAGTATCCAGACAGATTTGCAATAAAAACACCAACGTTAATGAAACAGCAACCAACCAACAAACAAACAAACAAACAAACAAACAAACAAACAAACAGCACTGGGCTGTCTGTGCTTACCTGATTGTGCCGACTGCCCACAATTGAAATCACTGCAGTGTCAGGCTGTGCGAGGTGCTTATGGTCAGACCAGGAATGTCTGTAAGAACTGCAGACATCTTTCCCAATTTCACCTTCTAGGGCAATTCTGTAAGAGAAACCAAGTTATGTTCTGCACTGAGAAGATGAGAAACAGTCTAAAAAGAAAAGCAGATTAACTTCTCTTTTCTCAAAGCTGAGCCTTGCCATGTCCATTCTGACAAGCTGCTCTAGACAGACTATCTCTAGAACCCAAATTTCTAAAAGAAAGACTTCCTCCAGTGTACTGAAAGTCTGTGATCCCACCCCCTCCCTTCAAGGGTGTTTTGATGGAGTTGCTCTCAAAGAAAGCTGCACTCAAAATAAATGAGCCTGGGGCAGATACTGTGACCTTGTCACCATGAGAAATGGACCTTCTGAAGCCCCGAGGCTGAGGAAGATGCTAAATATCTGGAAACCTAGTTTTTCTTAATATTAATGACAATATTTTTAACAACACAGGCAATATTTACAAATTACTGCCCAAGTGTCAGTTTGAGAAACCTGATTCAGGCAGGGCTGGGCCTCCCCTATGGAAGTTATTGACAGAGAGGTAGATCTAGAAGCTGACCCCAGGCAGACCAGCTCACTGTGCTGGGCCTGGCATGGAGGCCGGGAAGAGGGGTGACAGTTTGGAGGGGCAGGAGGCATTGAAAAGGACTGCGAAGAGGAAACAGACCAGAGTTTTCTTTCTGACTGGCTATCTGGCCTATTCATCGCTGCCTGGGAGTGCGACAGTGAAAAGCAAGGAGATGAGAAAAAAACCCAAAACCTGAGAATAGCCACACCTGTCCCCAGGTATGTGGTTGGCTTGTGCCTGTCCCATGGGCCTGTGTTGCAGTGCTGGGCTTTGCCTGGCTGAGTTTGTTCCTGATGGTGGACCATGATGCTCTGTTCAAATGAGAAAACAACAGAAACCAGAATCTGTATATGAAAACATGAAGACCAACTGGATCTTTACGTAAATAGTAGTGATCACAGTTCCCAGCTTTAGGGCTTTCACAGAACTGCACTGTTCCTTCCTGGAGTTGGAACAGTAACATCTTCCTCCTCTGGCTTTAAGCAGCATTTATGTTTCAAGAAAACAGGAGCCATGTCTTATTTCATGTTCTCAACCCTGTCTGTCTCTTCCATAACATGGAAATCAGAACTGCACACACTCAGTCATACCTGTGTAGAGGACAGAGCTCCAGGAGCCACTCTACAGCTCATTCTACATGAACCAGAGCACAGCTTTTCCTCCCTAACAGGGCTAAGTCTCAGGTGCTGGAGCATAGAGGCCCCTCTGCAAGCTGTATTCACCTGGGAACTTGCATTTTAACAGAGGAAGTTTTTCTGCCTGATGCTGAGCATCAAAGATCATAACGTCATCCAGAATGTTGAGAAATGTTTATAAAGATTCCCTAGATAGATCAGTTTTCTAAGAGCACAAATCCAAGAGAGAGAAGCATCTGTGTCTATGCCATTCCTAACTGCTTGGGAAACGGACTGTTGAGCCAACCAAGGCTTAAATCTACAACTAGATGGATATCTTTGGATAGGACAGTCAAAGGGAATCTGTTGGACTCATTAAGAAACACACTGATGGAGTGCGACGGGGGCATGTATATATATCATGGTACATACGCAGAGGTCAGGGAACAACTTTGGGAGTTGGCCCTTTCCTTCGACTATATAGATCCCTGGAATCAAATTCAGGTTATCACACTTGGCGCCAGGTAATTAACCTGTAGAGCCATCTTGCTGGCCTACATTCACATTTTTACAGTTGAAACTTGTGAATATTTGACCCAACTATCAAAATCTAGGGTTTTAAAATATCAAAGATAGGGAGCTCAGCTAGGTGACCGCATGCGTCAGTTCGGAGCAGCATGGACAGGGGTTAAGCCCGCTCCACTGTGTACTGTGTGTTCTTGAGCCCTTTAGTTTCTTCATGCTTCTAACCATCTCACCTGCAGGTAGAATTATAATTGCCTTGTAGGGTTACACATGAATGGGTCCCCAGATGTAAATTCTGAGAACAGGTTTCTAATATAACTGTGGAGGTCTGCGTGAAGATGTCACCTGGAGGCTCAGATATCCGAACATTTGGTCGCCAGTTGGTGCTGCTTTTTGGGGAGGCTTAGGAGGTCTGACCTTGGTGGAGGAAGCTATTTTTCTGGGATTAGACTTCACTTTCTGGGATTAGCCACTCTAAGTTTGCCTTTTCTGCTTCCTGCTTTTGTTTTCAACATGTGAGCTCTCAACTTGCTGCTCCAACTGCCACACCTGCTTCCTGCACTCCACCACCATGGAACTCGAACCCTCTGGAACTGTAAACCCAAAGTAGTCACTCTGAAGGTGGTACTTTCTCACAGCAATAGAAAAGTAATTAACAATTATTGTCATCATCACCATCATCATCATGAACAAAATGGTGTCTCATCTGGAACTGCATTCTCTTCAAGTATATATTTGGAAACATTAACCTTATTTTATACGAATGTTCAATGTGGAGGTTATTTTAGAGTAAATCAACATAAAGAAACTAAGAAATGAATTCTGGAGTATAATGGGAGATTTAAAAATGTCTGATGTTAAATATAAGAGATGGAAATTATAGGAAAACTTGTATGCAGAAAGTAGAAACTTTATAAATCACTATTCTTTGGTTCTACATTCTATAACGAGGATTAATTTGTTGCCTTTCAAAGTTGTATTTAAGAATGTCTTGCAACTACAAGCTGAGAATACTCCTAAAAGCACAGGTCAAAGGTAAGGTGTGGAGAAGGCAGAACTGGAATGTGGTCAAGCCCAGGCGGACAATTCCAGCGCTGCTTTGCCTCCAGGCTTGTGCTGATGCATGCACACTAGCTGTCTACACACGGGACCAGGCCTTGGATCAGACCTTCGTTTAAAGGTATCTACCAAGGAAATGGAGTGGAACAGGCTACCAACCTTCTTCTTTGTATTGAGTGTGCGTCTCTTTTATAGTGTAGTAGTCACAATTTTTCCCAAATGGCTTAAAGGGTTATAATTTGACCTCCTAAGTTTTTCAAAATATTAAAAAATATTTATATATTTATTTAGTTTTTGAGGCAAGATTTCATGTAGTCTAGGTGATCTTGAACTTTGACCTCCTGAGTTCTGAGATCCCATACCCAGTTTATGTGGTGCTGGGCTAGAACCCAGAACTTCATGCATGCTAGGTAAGCAGTCTACCAATTGAACTACATTCCTAGCTTTTCCTTTTTTTAAATTTTTGAGATTATAATGCAATTACAACATTTCTCACCATATACTCCTTGTTCTCGTTCAGATTCATGGCCTCATTTTTCACTGTTCTTGCATGCATATACGTGTATGTATATACATAAAACGACTCTCTACGCAGCTGTAGAAGCCACTCAGCAGGAGGAAAGCATGCCTTGTATTACTAGCTAACTACTCCACACAGTTCTTGGAGGGGAATCTATACCTACTAATTTACTAAAGCAGCATAATCCCTAACAACAATGTAAACTTTTGTCCTTATGCCATAGATAAATATAGTCTTCACCCCTCATCAAAGAAATGTCTCTTTGCAACAGATGAAGACCGCTGCAGAAAACCACAACCAGTCAAAATGCAGAGCAGTGTAGCCCAGTCCCAATGGGCGCATCTACAAAACACTCTTGCAGCAAAGACTCAGAACACTGTGGAAAGGGGTCAGAAAGCTTGGAAGAGCCAGAGGATCACAGTTCATTATGAGACTGTGTCTCCTGGTAACGTCAGAAGCTACATAAAGTTTCATCAACATGACTGCTGAAACATGAGCTGAAAAAGGATGATACCAATTAACATTCCAAAGGGAACTGAGGAAAAACTCATGAGGCCTCAGCCCAAAGAACTACAGACTTTTTGTAGTTGTTTCTCCCAGGGCTTTCTGGGAGAGGAGAAAGTCTTCTCCAGGGAAGAGTATACCCAACCAGTTATTCAATACCAAATGGTCAGAGGGAGAAAGTCTTCTCCAGGGAAGAGTATACTCAACCAGTTATTCAATGCCCAATGGTCAGCCCTGAGAACACACATACAAGTAGCACACAGACTGAGCAGGGAGTATCTGATGGTTTTCTTGGCACCAATTTCAGACTTCCCTCAGCTCCTGGGATTCTAGTTTTAACATAATCAATAAAACAGGCCAAGTGTCCTGCTTTAAGTTTTAAGGTAAATGTTTTATCACATATAAGATACCAAATTTATCACCTGGACATGAGCCTTCCTAGTTTACCTCCTGCTCAAAATGTTACTTCCTCTGGAAGGCCTTCCTGGCTCCTTAAGCACACTGTGATCACGGTGTTTTCACAGTGTTGACCACACTGTCACAAACAAGCTGATAATGCCAAGAAAAGCTCAGGATATGAAAGCTCAAGAAGAAATCTTGGTGTTTTAGTGGAGGCAGAGGTGGCTGCAGCAGTTATGGAAACATTCTCACAGTACTGAGCCAAACTAGTATGTTAATGCTTATTGACTGAGCAAGTCATTCTACTTCCAGAAATTCTCACAGTGTCTTATAAGACACACATCAAAATGTGCCTATCACAGCACTGTTTTTGATGCTTAGAGCTGGGTGCAAAGTGGGAAGCAGGTAAGTAAGATGAGGTAAACACACATGGTAAAACCATCACGCTACAATGTGGCTATACCCTAAATGTACATAATGCTTTAAGAACAAAGCACAAACCAGCAAAAAGAATATAAATGAGTCAGTCTTCATTAACATTAAAATGTTTATGTATCAAAAGGTAGGAAACAAGAAAGTGCAAAAACAAGTGTAAGATGGGAGACCAATACTTAAAGCACACCTGAAAAAGATCTAGCATTCAGAAGTAAAGAAAATTTATAATACAATAAAGAGCAAGTGAATAATATATTGGCAAGGGATTTGAACAGACATTTCTCCAAAGCACAGGAAAAGATGCTAAATTTAACATTACTGGTCATGAGTGAAATATGATGCCAAAGCACAATGAAATACCACTCCACATCTACTGAATGCTTAGGGGGAAAAACAACCCTCCCAAACCAGAAACTAACTGTTGCGGCAGCTCTGAAGAAGCCAGGGGCCTCATATATGGTGAGGGGAGTATAAGGTGGTGTGGCTGCCCCTGCCTCCACCGAAACACCAGGGCTCTTCTGGAGCCTTATCCTGACCTGTGAAAACACTGTTATGGGACCATTTGGTGACCCTTCAAAAAGTCAAATGTAAGAGTGCACCATATGACCCAGCAACTCTACATCTACGTAAAACTCAAGAAAAACAAAGTCATGCATTGCAGGAAAACCTGTACATTAATGTTCACATCAACGTAATTCATAATAGAAGGAGAAACAAATGTCTATCTAGTAATTAATTAGGAAGCGAAATGATATATATGTGATATGGTATTTACATATTATATACTAAAGGAATGATAAAGGCTATAGTGAAGTTGAACCTTGAAGGTTGGCTAGAGAAAGACACAGACAGACAAGGTCACATACTATATGATTTCGCTTAAATAAAATGTCTAACAAATCTATAGAGGCAAAGAGTAGATATGTAGTTGCCGAGGAATGGAGTTAGAAGAAAATGAAAAGTGATTTCTAATAATTATGGGGCTTCTTTTGGGGGCTGATAAAATATGAGATTAATGGTGATGGTTAGACAACCTTGTGGATAAACTTAAAAAAAATTAAAACAAACACACCCCCTCCCCCAAATAACCCTCCAGAACAGGAGAACTGAACATGTGATGAGTTTTGTAACATGTGAATTTATCTTAGTTTAAAAAAAAAAAAAAAAAGACATGACACAAGGAATCTTAGAATCTTTGACTGGATTCCAGAAAACAAAACCAAATGAACACCAACACCGACACCATTGTTCTGAGAACAGAGTATCAATCTGTAACATACTATCATCTACTTATACAACTGAAAAAGTCATGACAATACACACGCAGGACAGTGCACTTTAAAAGACACACAAATGGAAATAAACACTTGCCGCATACTAGAAGGGACATATGAGTGAAATGTGGAGACAAATGACAATAAACTGAAGGGTGTGGGGGACCCAAAAAATGTCTGTATCATTCCAGTACACACTCTTAGTAGCTGTGGGAATTTCTGTCCACTATTAAAAATAAACAGGACTTGACAAAACATTAGGAATCAACTTGAATTAAACAATAAAGATTTCTACAAACTACCAGGTATGGCCAATCCTGTTCCAACCTTAAGTCCAAGTTAGTGTGGCGGGGGCAGAGGTGCTAGAGTCAGTCCAGGCTTGACGATAGTTTGACAGTTTGTATTTGACACTTGGCACTTGCCTTGTCATTTCTTTGTCAAAGTAGGCCCTGAAGAAGCCTTGCAAAGGGAAGATGAAAGGATGAAGGAAACACATTGTCTTTTCCCTCTTGGGGAAAGGGCGTGGGGTGAGCAGGAGAGAGGTATCAGTAAGAGGCCACGCAGCTTAGAGGAATAATGTCAACACAGTTTCTGAAAACAGCTTTCAGGATTTCATTTAACTGTAGGGCAGCTGATAAGTTTTACACTGAATTCAACGAGAGGTTTGGAAGACTTATAAATTCCATGAATGAAAATTTTAGGAGAATAGGGAGGCGTTCTGCCTATTATTTCCTGAGTAAAATAAGAGCGCCTAAATGTTTCCATGGTTTAAAAAAAAACCCAGAATACAATAAAATGACGCTAACCACTGAATGAGTTTTCTTTTTCCATTCCTACTAAAAGGTGACAGGCATCATCATGTAGCCTACTTCAGCCATCTGTCTGGACACACTTGGGCTGAAATATCAGAGGAAGCTTTTATTCTTAAGAAAAACAAGAAATCCTGGATAACCTCTCAGGACAATTCACCGTCAATAATCAGTGATATCTTTGAAAAAAAAAAAAAAAACCCAAAAAACAAAAAACTTGGTTTTCCTACCCACACTACCCCAGGCTCTTCAAAGTATGGCCTGCGGTCAGCAGTAGCACATGTGAGCGCACTGAGAACAAGCAGTCAGACAAAGTTCCCCATTTCACTGAAAAGCCTGTACTGTAGTTCACAAAAGTGCCACCCAAGGCGAACTGCAGTCTGCGCCTTCTCCCACTCAGTGCCGCTGCACTGCAATGCCATCCTGGGGGCACGCAACTCTGCAATGCCATCCTGGGGGCACCGACTTGTGCTATAGTTTGAGTCACAAAGTAAATGTTCAGGAGAGAATGCTCAGGAATGAATACCCACCACCGCACCTGGGACAGAAAGACTTCCGTAACACCTTAAAGGATAAACTGGAGGTAGTCTAGTGGGAACCAAAAAGAGCGGCGATACTGAGAAATGTTCCTGCGCATGGTGGTGTGCCTAAAGTTCAGGTCGGAGAGGCTGAGGCGGGAGGGTCGCTTGAGATCAGGAAGCTGAGCGAGACCAGACTTGACAACCTAACACCATACTGTGGGGTTAGGGGCAGGGCTGCAAAACACCTGGAAATTGATCTCAGGATCACAGAGGAAAACTGGAATATGAATAAAGTCTGAGGAACCTTAATTGTTCTCTGTCCTCTCGGCAGCACTGGGGATCACAAGTACCCAAGGTCTTGTGCATATACTAGGCAAGTGCTATACCACTGGGCCACAGTCCCAAGGTCGGAAGAAATCTTATATGAGAAATGGACCTTCAGAACTCTGCCTTTTTCTTCTCTTCGTTTTCACTACAAAATCAGGATATTAGTGGTCACTTAGTAATTCAGAAACGAAGAACACAGGCAGGTTCAAAACAGTTCCTAATTGGAAATTCCGAAGGACTGAAGGACAGCAAGGCAAGACACTCTCCAGGGCTGCCAGTATGTGCTCTACACCCTTCTTATGGGCCATTTGGACATGCTCCACCAGTTCTGTTCATACAGCAGCTGTGCAGAACAAAGCTCTGCTCCCAAAGAAGGGCACACCATGGACCTGACACACCAGATCTGACATCAACAGCAACTCCCTTTGAACTTTCTAGGGGACCTCCCCTCACTCAAGCCAAGACATAAGACATTAAGGAAATAAGAAATGAGTTTTACCAATTTTCACTTCTGGATGCTTGCTTCTTTAGCATACAAATAAATGGCCACCACTCACCAGCTAAATTACTTTTCTTGAGCAGCTGACAACTTTATAATAAATTGTCTTTTAAGATATGAGATGGAAAGGTAAAGAATGAAACTGCAGAGCACATAAACAGATCTCATGCACTCTGAGCTTGTACTGTGTGGTGGTTTGAATAAGAGTGGGCCCCATAGGTTCATATGTTTGAATACTTGGTCCCCAGTTATTTGGGCAGAATGAGGAGGTGACTTCTTGTTGGAGTAGGTGTGGCCTTGTTTGAGGTTTCAAAAACCCACACCAGATCCACCCTCACTGTCCCCTGCCTGTAACTTCCGAATCAGTGTGACTCTCTGCTACCGTTCCAGGGCTGCCTGTGTGCCGCTCTGCTCTCCATCATGCTCATGGACCAGCCTTCTGAACAGTCTAAGTGAGCCCCCAGTGAAAGGCATCCTCTTAACACGTTGCCTTGGTCATGGTGTCTGTTCCCAGCAACAGAACCCTAACAACAGATGAGTAGCTGAGACACAGAGACATCAGCTTGGGGAAGGGTGGCTTCTTCCTCACCTTCTTCAGCAACGACTGTCAGTGTGACGGTGACTCCAGCATCTTTGATTAGCTGAACAATACTATCATGAGAGAGGTCAACAATGGACTGTCCATTCACTGCAGAGATGTGATCTCCCACTTTCAGCTTTCCACAACGATCAGCTGGGCTTCCTTCTATGACACGGCCAATCTTATGAGGAATAACTGGAAAGAATCCCAAGTTTTCCAGTTACTTCAGATACCTGCTAGTGGTGGATTCGTCATCGTTATTTAAGAGGCTGTATACTAACATCAAAGAAAAGGCTTCAAAAACAAAGGAAAAAAAGTACAATTATTCTGCTCAAATCACTCCCCACACACGTAAGACTTTTTGATGTGGTTGTAACCATGGATATAAGCTTGTTGATGTTTTCCACTTACTAGAAACCACTGACTTTATTGGCCTAAAAAGCTTTACTAGGACAGTGACTATTCTGAAAGAGAAAGAGAGACAGAGAGAGCGCCAAATGGCATCAACCAGACCAGAGGTTAAGGTACAATGAAGGAAGGATAGGGGCCAGAATGGGAAGAGAATAGATGAGTACAAGAGTGACAATCCCCAAAAAAGCTGGTCTGGTGGTGGGGTGGGCTTGACAGGCTCTTTCTCTGCAGGGGGGAGGGAGGGGCTGCTTCTGGAGTTGGAGGGCTTCAGAGAGAGCATGACAAGGCATATCACTGCTCTCTAAACTTGAAGCACTCCTGGTACTACTGAGTGTTGATATTGGTTCCACATGTCCTTTGACATCCCTGTGAAAGGTCTTTCATATTTTTCTTTTTCTTAGATTTATTTATGTGTATGGGTATTTTGCCTACATGTACATATGTATACCACACATGTGCCTGGTGCTCTTGAAGTTCGGAAAAGGGTGCTAGATCCCCCAGAACTAGAGCTAGAGATGGTTGTGAGCTGCCAGGTGGGTGCTGGGAACTGATCCAGGTCCTCTGCAAGAGCAATAGGTGCTATTAGCCTCCCAGCCATCTTTACTGCCGCTCTTTCATATTTCTCAAGCACAAGGCTAAATATCACAGGACTTGCCAAAACCTCTTTCATACAGCTTTGCCCAGGAATCCTCAATCCCCACAAAACTTCCGATGGCTTTTCTTTCTGGTGTTTTGGGGAGGTCTGTATCTGATCAAGCTTACTCGAAGTTCTGGGATAGCTCCCCTAGCTATCCCAACCCATACCTGAATCCCATGTCTTTTTATATCATGATTTCTATTTTCCTATTTATGGGCCACTGTTAGCTATCAGAGCTGGCTTAGGTTTGCTTGTTTGTTATTGGTGGTGGTGATGTGCCTGTGTGCGAGCGTGCGCACACCCCCGTGTGTTAAAGCTGTGTTAGAAATAAGATCCTCTGGCTTTTCTGAAAGTGCAGTGACGCCCAAGAGGGATCTTTTAACAAATGCAAGTCAAGTTTCACACACAGGGCTTGGTAATTGGTCAGAAGTCCAGGTACAATAAATCACACTTCTACAAAAAAATTAATTTGTGGGCTAGGAAGAAGGCTCAATTGGTAGAACACTTGCCTTGTAAGCAGAGGACCTCGATTCCCAGAGTCCACATAAAAGTGGGCACAGGGAGAGGAATACATGATTATAACCCAATGCTAGGGGTCCAGAGAGGGTAGAAGCCCTGGGGCTAGCTGGCCAAGCAACCTCCTCTAACGTGATCTCCGGGCCAATGGGAGACCCTTTCTGAACGGAAGTGCGCTGTGTCCCTGAGGATTACATCTCAAGTTTCCTCAAGCCTCCACATGCACACGCACACACGTAGACGCACACACATCCTTCCAAACACATATACACACCGGCATAAAAATTAATTTGTGTCTTTACATCTTTTTAAAATTCAGAAGCTACATGAGAATGGAAGGCTTATATTTATTGTTAAAGCCGATTTGGCTCTCCTCATTGCACAGAGCTGTGACTACTCCTCAGCCATGCAGGGCAGCTCTACTGCAGCTTTGCCTACAAGGGCCTTCCACACTCATGGGGAAATGTGCTGTCACAGCTTAAGACAAGTCCCTAAGCATCCAGGGCATCTTGTCAAGCAAGGTACCACCCAATGTGCAATAAGTGGCATTTGTACAGGAAACAAGTTTATATTCTCTGAGAGTTTCCTGGCTTAGGTCAGTGAAGTTACTAGGAACTTGGGTTCTTCCTGACTACTGACTGATATTAATGGTGCAGTATTTTTTGGTGGTACTGTAACTTAGGTTTAATTTCCTCAGTAAAACACTCCTTACTAGTGTTTCTGAACTGTAGCTGCAAGTGTCCTATGGACACTTAATAGACTTTCATTTGGATTGGAAAAGTTATTCTTGGTCATGATTTATATCCTTGATTCTGCTAAGATTACACCATGGTAGATTTTATTTTTCAATGGGGGACAATTACTGTTCAAAACAAGTGCCTTTTAGCGCAGATGAAATCAAGTACTTTGGAGTCCATTTTCCTTGCAAATAGTATAATTAGAAAAATGTCAGTGTAGTATGGGCCATGTTCTCCATGGGACATTCTGAGCCAGTTCACTAATAGTATAGCAGGTGGCACATTAGAAACATGTGGCACATCATAGGGTGGTCCTCTTGTGACCTCCTAAATCAGCATCTTAGAAAAGATCTACTCATACATAGTGTTCATTCTAAATCTCCCAAGAAGCTCCATGGCAGGGTTTGATCAGACCTGGGAAAGCTCCACACAGAATTAATCCCTGAAATCTCAGTGATTCCCTTTTTCCCACGTGGGCAAAGCAACAGCAAGGTCCCGTAGAACGGCGGCACGCAGCTGCCCACAGAACGTGTCTGGATGATGGAAGCGGTCAGATTCTGAATGTCTGGACACTTAGAACAGAGCTGCCAGCAGAGCCACCAGAGTAGCAAGAACCAACAGAGCACATGAAAGGTCATATCTGAACATTCTGAGTGGACTGGGAAGTTTGTCGTGATACTTCCTCAGAGGGCACACAGCTTCAGGTCTTGCCTTACTTTTGCTACTCTATAGTCTGTGGACATCTGCCGTAAAACTGCCTTTTCCATATATATCTACATTCATCTCTGGCCCCAACCTGTCTCACAGTCTGGCATGTCCAGCTGCTTTGGTCAGGTTAGTACTCCTAAACATTTATTAAAAAAAAAAAAAAAAAGACAGGAACTGGCAATGTCCCTTTCTCAAATAAGCCCTTTGCAAACAGAACTGAGAAGTGTGGGGCAGGAGTAGCACCTCTGAAGCACTGGCAAAGTGAAAGGAGCCATGTTGAAAGGAGCCATGTCCTTTCACCTAAAGCAGGGCTTTTGCTAAGCACGTGCACACTCGGCATTAAGACTCGCTGTGAGGACGCTGACCCGACCTCCTGATCGCAGACAAAGTCAACAGTAGGGAATCTTACAATTTCAAAACTGGTTACAGAGATGCCACTAGGAACTCTTTTTTGACACATGTCACTAGAAGACACGTTTACCTAGGAGAAAAAGTGATCTGTGTTGAGCAAGGTTCTGAGACAAGGCCACAAAAAGGAACAGGTGAGTTTTCTGCTTTTCCACAGTGCATACTCTCTCATAAAGCACGCCGCTGTCTCACACTGCAGTGGCTGCTCTGCCCTGTGGGTGAAAGCTCTCCATTTACACTTACCCCAGGGTTCTTCCCTCTGAATGAGACAAAGGGTGTTCTAAGAGGAAAGCTCCTGGTGACATTATTATCTAGCAGGTAAGGAAAATTACCAATTCTGACTTTGTCCCTTGACTAAAAACCTTGAGTATTTAGGAAGACCAAAGCAACCATCTGAGCCTAATATGTGTTCCCACTAATAACTAATGAGTTTCAAATACTCCTTTCCTGCCGCATTAGTTTTCACCTCAGCCTTATATTTGCATTGGGTTTTCAGATCCTATATTAAGTACTGATAAAAATTTTAAAGGTTCCCAATAGAGAATGCTGCTGGGTACTTTTATGTCATACCAAGTCACAGCTACTCTGCGGCTGAGCCAGGAGGCTCACTTAAGTCCACAAGTTCATGCACAGCCTAGACAACATGATAAGATGCTGTCTCAAAAACCCATCAACTTCCCCGTCCCATCTACCATCAGCCAGAGCCTATAGCAATGTCTCAGGTAAGTGAGCAGCAGCAGCAGGGACCACAACAAGCCGCAGCAGCTACCATAGGCTCCAGGACCTACATGCTTTATCACAGGCCTCAACATCAGTGAGACAAAGGTGTGAGCACTGTCCTTGGTTTACAGAAGGAACCACAGCTCTTGCAGGTAAGTAACCTGCCCTGAGGTTAAGATCACCTATTATTAATCTATATTGCTTTGTAGTATGGTAAACACTACATTCTCATTATCTTCTGCAGTGGTAGGAAGAGAGAATTTTTAAAATAAAAGTGGTCAGCACTTATCACATAGTGTAAAGTCTTTTACTGGGTTTATTAACCTGAATGTCTGGGATTAGATTATTATTTAGTATTAAAATGACCAATGTGACTTTCTTTAATAGTTATTTGTTTTGAAAAGTCTGATTTCCAATGATACTAATATCAAAACCATCTCTTCTTTCATATTTCTGACAGTTACATAATCATCTTCACAGCATCAATGACAGTTCTAGTTTCAAGTGTTACCATAGCAACTGCTCCTGGAAAATGGAACTAGTATCACTGAGCAGTGACCTGCTACTACGGTAATAACTCATCCATGTCACTGCATGTTCTCCTTTTATATGCATGTATTAATTGCAGCAAGATTTCTGCAGTTTCTTGAGAATGTTTTCTTTTACTTCTTTTCTCCTTTTACTAAGTTCTTAGTCACCATTTAGTTTAGTAAGATCTTCTACCCAAGATTTAATCAAATCCACTAGCAAAGGCAAAAGCATATTCGTATATGGCCAAGGATTTTCATTGTTCTGACTCAGAAAAAAAATAATTATTAGATAAGCATAATACAGAAATATCAGTGTGCTGGTTTTCACCTGCTATTCAATTGGATTTCAGAATCACAGTTAGGATTCCTATTTTTTTAGAAAACAGAGACAATGCAAACATTTAATGTGTTGAATCCTAAGTCTTGTGCTTACTAGATTAGCTCTTTCTTTTATATATACATTCATCCATCTCAGATATAAAATTCTTTTAACACTGGCTCAGAATATTAATTTTTAAAGGTTCTAATAAAATCTTACCTTCCAATGGAATATATATGAAAGGCAGGAATGTCTCTTATCATTCAACAAGAATGCTTTATAGTGAAATACAATTATTATTTAGCAACATGAAATAACTAAGGCATAATTGGGTCAAGATATTCTATTTTTCAATTTTACTTCTTCTCAACCGCTCACAGAACTTAATTCATTTCTGCTTTTACCATTTCTAATTTAGGAAATCTGTGCCCTACCAACTTAATTTTATTTTAAAAAGTTTAAATTCTATCTTTTTCTAAATTAATGAAATTAGGTCCCTGGCATATTTCCCTGGTATAGCCCTGGTGGAAACTAGACTTATTTTGTGGCATCTGAGATGCCAGAGAAATCTGATGGTTGAAAGTTTGGTTTAGATTGCCTAAATTTGGAAATTAGTGATTTACTACTTTAAAAAGCTAAATCTCAGCTGGGTGTGGTGGTGCTTGCCTTTAATCCCAGCACTCAGGGAGACAGAAGCAGGCTGATTGCTTTGAGTTTGAGGCCAGCCTGGTCTACAAAGCAAGTTCAGGACAGCTAGTGCTACCTACCACACAGGGAAACAGAGAAAAGCTGTGGGGGGGGGGGAGAGGAAGGGGGTTAAATCTCTAGGGCAATTACACACAGGTCTTAATTCATTTCATAAATTCAGGAAACTGGATTTTGAGGGAGAGATAACAGGATATAGGAGCCCTTACCTCCTGGAGGTGGCTTGCTTTTAGAGGTGAGGATGACAAAACCAAACCCTTCATTTTCCTTTCTCTGTAAGATAACATCGTAGGCCTCCTGCGGGGCAGGCCTGGCTGGGAGCTCCGACCTGTTCAGGCGAGGGGATCCATTCTGTGTGAAGGCTTGAGGGCTGTCATCCTCAGGTTGTTTGTCTATAATAAACATCGTTGATTTGAATATTTGTGGAAAACAGTCAGTGATAAGTATTTTAGTGCTGGGCTATAAAATAAATTTCACTTCTAATAACAAAGAACAGAACTGTAGCATTTTGTTCATCTTCCCTGGGGATCCTGGACCTGGTCAAAGCACAGGTGTAGGCAGCAGAGGGATCACCTGATGCCCAAATGCTTAAAATTCCCAACAGACAAAATTTATTTGACCTAATGTCATTTCGCTTTTGAGAAGTTCTTCAAAACCTTATAAGATAAGTTAGCTAAAAAGGATTGTTGAGCCAGCGAGTTAGCACAGTGGGTAAGGGCACTTGATACCAACATGCGTACAATAAATAAGTAAATAAATAAAACTATTAAATAAATAAAAAGTATTAAAATAAACAAATTATTGGACTTGCTTTAGTTCTATGAAGTTACAAAGTTTTATCAAAAGTAGATGATAGAAACGATATAATAAACCTCCTTCTAGAATTGACTATAATACAGTCAGTGGTTGACGTTCACAGTTACCCAGGGAGGTAAAAGCTCCCAGAATGCTGCCTTAAACTGTCTGCTATCTGTAGAGGATGCTTCTTACATAGGTGTTTTGTAATTAAGTTTCCTGATTGATAGGATCAGAGGTCAGCGCGGTACCCAGTAAGTAACAAGCTATCTGTGGGAATGGCAGGCTCTCCTGGGTATGAAGTCACATGAACTCTCCCAGCGAGGGCAGTCAGCCTCTGCCCTTTTGCTGCTATGCTATGATATACAAGAATTAGAGAATGAAATGGGAGCTTTAATTGATTTGGAAAGCAAAAAAACAGAAGAAAGGCGTGTTTGTGTGATAATTTGGTCAAATATCACTAAGATCCCAGTGTACTAAATTTGTTTAAGACATATTTATAAAAAGTCCCATTAGCTATTGCTTGTTGTAAATTTAGAATATAGCTGCTGGGAAAACAGCTCAGTAAGTAAAGTGCCTGGGCCGTACTGGGGAGGCGGAAGCAGGCAGATCCCTGGAGCTTGCTAGCTTAGTCTATGAAGAAAGTTCCAGGCCAGTGAAACACTCTGAAAAAAAGAAAAAGAAAAAAAAAAAAGACGATGCCCCACGGTTGTCTCTCTGTATACATGCCTCCCTACAGAAATGAGCAGACAGGCACAATTTTAAAAGAATATGGTTTAAAATCTCAACATAATATACCAACGTCCATTCACTACTGAAAAACAGAGGTGGGGGGGTCTTTTCCTATTGGAATGAATTTGCTAAGTCTCTAATAATATCAAATTACTATAAAACTTCATGGCACTTTTGCTGTGACACTCTTCGGGTTCTCATTCCCCACAAGCAAAGGGAAACAACACTGTGTGAAGACCTGCACGAGTCTCCGTGTGTTGGTGTTTACAAAGAGGCAGCCCTCTAGTCCTGCTGCTCCAGTCTAGCTCAGGGGCAGACCACAAGCTTAAGGTGCTCAGCACTAGGCTCAGCCCCAACACCAAAAGCGTGCAGGCGATGCTGGCATTCAAGCTAGGCAACACTGATGTCTTGTCAGGCACATTCTCTCCTAGGGCTGGGGCCGTAGGTTACAGTCAATGGATCAGAATCCATTTCTTCATAAGACAATTTCTTGTGCTACTAACCTATCTTTTTCTTTTTTCTCCCTTCCTTCCTTCCTTCCTTCCTTCCTTCCTTCCTTCCTTCCTTCCTTCCTTCCTTCCTTCCTTCCTTCCTTCCTTCCTTTCTTTTGGCAAGAATTCATTTATAAAAACCTATTCTGGGGGCTGGGGAGATGGCTCAGAGGTTAAGAGCGCTATCTGATCTTCCAGAGGTCCTGAGTTCAATTCCCAGCAAACGCAGAGTGGTGCACGATCATTTATAATGAGATCTGATAAGCAGGCTCTATGGCAGATAGAGCATTCATCTACATAAAATAAATAAATCTTTAAAAAAAACCCTATTCTGCTTGACATGGTAGCAAAAGCGGGCAGGTCTCTGTAGGCTAGCTTGGTTTACCCTCCTTCAGGCTAGCCAGGGTTATCCTGCTTTAAAAAAAAAAAATCCTATTCAGTACTCACAAAAGTACTGAAAAGAAACTACAAGATCTGTCCATTCTATTGTCATGGTCTACACTGCAGGCTCTGCAATTAAAAGTTTTAATCATAGACCCATTACTCACTGTGACCCTTGTTGTGAAGACTGTGGTGTGAAGAACAGTCACACCCCAGAGTCTTGGGGGCCCGAATGAAACAACTCACCCATCTGACACATAAGAAGCATCTGTAAGCGTCAGGTCGCATTACACCAAAACTTGCTTTTTCAGTGCACATGAACGTGTCTTGCAGGCTCAAATGGGGGCTGGAGGCTGACCCTGCATGCCAGGTCTTTCTCACTAGCCTGGAGCTTACCAATTAGGCTAGACTGGCTGCCAGCAAGCCCCGGGGAGCTTCCTTCTCTGCTCCCCAGCAACAGGATCATAAATCCTGGAGCCATGCTTGGCTTTTTATGGGGCTCTGGGGGTAGAACAGAGACTGGTCCTCACACTTGTAAGGTAAGAACTCTACCGCTGAGTTCTCTTCCCTGGCCCTAGACCAACTTTCTAAAGTGAAGTGTTCCACTATCTGTGAGATTTGGGGATTTCACCTTTTGATATATTCAGGTAGGGGTTATCTTGGTATTTTGAAATAATAGTATTTATTTACTAAAAAACCCACTTAAGCCAATATGCCCATTTACAGTAACATATTGGTAAAATCAACGAATACGATAATATAACTTAATGTAGCAGCCCAAAATTTATTTCCACTTTGGAAGAATATTTCTGGATCCTTTACACTACAAAGCTTTCTGTAATGGGCCCTAAATTACCCCCAAAGGGTCAGCATATATACTGCTGAATATTGTAGAACAAGCTATAAAACCAGAGAAAGTGGATCCCTAACTTCTCAGTGATGAGAGAACTTTACACACCTCCGCAGAAGATCTTCCTCCTGACAGTTAGTAACACATGGCCATTGCGAGCAGCGGTGGTCATTAAGTCCAAGACTTGCTTGTGCGATTTTCCTTTAACAGGAATCCCATCAATGCACATCAATTCATCGGCAGCACGGAGCCGACCATCCTTTTCAGCTGCCCCCAGGGGAATGATGGCTCCAATATATATCTGTAAGATGGCAGGGCACAGGTTGTCTGTACAGTTCACTAAGATCAGCTGAACAGTTAAAGTCCTTGTCTATGGAAAGCCATACTTCAGAAAGGTGGTGTTTCAGAAAGTACATTCTGCAAAGTGGTACTTCAAATACCCACACTGTGTCATGTAATTCTAGATCCTCAGGGTTGAGCCCAAGGAAGAAAATACAAAGTTGCTTAAGAACTTAGAAAGTACCTCCAAGTTCTCCACCACTATAATGTAACAAAACAGACAGGCATGCTAAAAATTAAAAAACGCCAAAGAGAAAGATTCTCTACACTTTGTTCACTGTGAGCGGGGTCATTCTTCTGATTCTCCCACATATACCATGGCCAATGATACAATTTCTGAGCATATAACCAAGAAATAGTTCTTGTTCCTAAAATGTCAGAGGTGCAAGGGGCCGAGGACCGTCTGCTTCCTGTGGAAAGAGCTAGTTCATTCTGCCCTCCAGAAATTAGAACCCTATAATTGTATGCTAGCTTTAGAACTACTAAAACCTGACATTTAGAAGAGAAAGGTTATTCTCAAATTGTTGAAGATAAATTCTAAGTGAACACTGTGACTCTCAACAAAATAGAAGGCAATAAAAAACACATATGCTAGCAAAACCAGACTATATGACATTTGCTCTGTGCACAGCAATGGGCTTTAAATTCTACATCTCTAATGATCACTGTCATTATAAGCTATATTATTAACTATAACATATGCTATAGATCTGATGCTGTACTCAGAAACAGAAGCCTTTTGTACTTAAAGGACTTCATTTCTAAGAATAACAATGCAGGACTTTTATATTATAAGTAACACATGTAAACGTGTTCTCAAGCTCTAGATTGTAATACCTCTCTATCATGCAACACTAAGGCAAAATGTAAAATCAAAACCCACTGGCTTTACTTTCTAAATTAACCCACATAAATACAATTCTTGACTTTAAGTGCTTCATAAATATACCTCTGTGTCTTCTGGAAATTTAATTATTTTGTATTTCATTAATATCAGAGCTAACAACAAAACAATAGGTGATGTGTTGAACCTTGTGCCAACTTTCTATGGAGTATTCTGAAGACTAGCTATTGAGGTAAAGTAGACACTGGAGCACAGGTTCTGAGGGGAGAAAAATGCTTTAGACTCTGTGTAACAAAGGCAGAGGTAAATAATAAGTCTAAGTTAGCTTTTTCTCTGATTCTATGAATCAAACTCTGATACTAGGAATCATTCCTGCTAGTCACATACAGATCTACCACTGAATTACAATTCTAGTTCCAAATAAGCTTTGTTTATTTACAAAGAACAGAAGTAAATTAATTGATGTTAAGTTTAGAACTAAATATTTACATTTTAATGTATGGGTTTTTTGTGTTGTTTTTTGAGACAGGGTTTCTCTGCATAGCCTGGCTGCCCTGGAACTTGTTCCATAGACCAGGCTGGCCTCGATCTCAGAGATCTGTTAATGTCTGGTTTTAAGCTTAAGCCACACTGTGTCAACCTGAGGAACAATGACATAGAAATGCTGTATTCATATTAATAAAATTATTATTTAGAGAAGGAGAAACCCTAGCAAACTTAAGGGAAAAAGGAAAATAAAACAAAAAGTCTAACTGCAGAGGTCTAATGAGCAAAGCTCCTAGCAGACTTTGTTTCTGAAAGCTTAGTCCTCAGCGATGTCACTCTTGAGGAAAGTTATGGAACCTTTGGAGCTTTGCAGGAGGAAGCGCGTCACTGGGAGCAGGTTTTGAGAGTTTATAACCATGCCTCTCTTCCAGGTCACTCTCTGCTCCCTGCGCGTAGATGAAAATGTGACTCTCCTTTGGGAACCATAGGCCAAAGAAATTCTTCCTTCTCAGTTGCCTTAATCATGGTACTTTATCACAGGTGCAAAAAGTAACTAATACAACCTGTGGTCCATCAAATCTCTATTTCGGAAGGTCAACTAGCAGTGAGCCAGCTGTGATACTCACACCTTTAATCCCAGAAAGGGAGGCAGTGGAAGTCCGATCATTGTACTCTAAGGCCAACCTGGTCTACATGAGGAGTTCCAGGACAGAGGGGCTACATAGAGTGACACTGTCTCAAAAAACCCAAACCCCAAACCAAAATAACAAAAACAAAAACACCCAAACAAACAAACAAAAACCCAGGAGATCAATACCCTACAGTGTGCACTTACAGACTGGTCAGGTCCATCTCCTCCCAGCACCCTGAAGCCAAACCCTGATTCTTGTTTCCGAAGAAAAACATCCAGATCTTTGGTGTTTGGTGCTATGAAAAATAAGAATATGTAAATATAGTTTAATTTAAATGGATTAAAATAAAATTAAGCTCAATGTTTAATAGAACAATATTATAGAGCATTCAAAACACTATAATCTCAGAACATTTGATATGTGAAAATTTGTGTGAGAGCTTAAGGAAGTTCAGGTATAAATTCCTGTTTCAAAAGCTAAACAAACCTGTGTGAAACTGATTAGGTACTTACTCTACTCCCCTTCTTGCAGTATGACACTGCCACTAGCTTCTAATGTTGTCCAGTCAATATTACATTAAGTTCAGAATTAATCAACTGATAGTGCAAATGATTTAAACAAACATTTAAACAAGTATTTTAAATCCTAGGGAAAAAAGAGCTTATAAAATTCCTTATTTCTACTCTTAAACGAATATCTTTGTCTAAGAAAAATATCTTACCTGAGCTATTTACTCAACCTAAGTGTGTAAAACGTTAGTACTTTTAAAGACAAGGAGGAACAGGTGTGTGCCTCTTGATGATGACATTTTCTAAGTTACTAAGTTACTAGGGGCCTGAGTAACTCACTGATGACCTGAGAGTTAAACTCAGCTGGACTTCCCCAGATGCCAGGCTAACCCCCACAATCTTGTCCCTAAGGAGCTGGTTGCATTAATGAGAATATTAAATCAGAAAAATCAAGTTTATGTCCAAGATTCAACCTCTGGGAAAATATTAGCTTTACTCATAGGTAAGACACATTTACTAAGGAGAAAACAAGAGAAACTGCCAGGAAACTACATAAAAAGCAAGTGAAATAGGGTAACTTCCTGGCGATTCCTCGGAAGCACTCTCTTGAGGAATACTTCCTGCCAGACTCCTGGAACTTTAGGGGCAGAGGTGGGTGGCATGGTGGAGCATGTGCTCACCATGAGAGGAGCAAGGTCATAAGTCTAATTCAGCAGCAACAACACAACACCCCAAAGCCCACCAAATAAAACAATGAAATTAGATGAGCTGGGCTGACAGGAGGGCTCAGTGGGCCACTTGCTGTTAAAGCATGCAGAAGTAGTGAAGGGAGGGAACCATATCCACAGACTTGTCCTTTGACCTCCACAGCCACAGGTACCACATGTATATGAGGACACACACACATATACACACAGTGATAATAAACTGAATTTAAAAAGGAAGGAAAAGTCATGAATCAAACTCGCTCGTTTTATAGCGTGCCCAATGACACTGCAGAGTTTATACCAATATTAAGAATTATTAGACTATGACTGGACACCCTGCAGAAAGGACTCCTACACAGTTACATTAACTGAAGTTATTGCTTTGCTGTGCTCGTAGCTGGCCTGGCTCTCACCTTTCTGACTATGGCAGGCAGGTATGAAGATAAAGAGGTGCAACTAGTTACATATACAGGAGGTCGGTTGCATTTATTATTCCTTTTACAATGCAGATAGTTTTAATTCTTAAAAGCAAGTAAAATTTCAAAAATCAAATCTCAATAACCCTGAAATTTGACTTCAGACAGAATATGTCATCAGTAACCAAATCAGTGTAAAAGCAGACGTCTTAATTGTATGCTTTCTCTTCTCCTCTCAGCTCGCTCCTGTAAGAAGTTCGCTGGTGGCCTCCCCTTCTTATGCACACCACACTGCATCCTCCATCCGTTAGCCAGAAAAATCTAACCCACAAACCCAGCAGTTTTCCCAATGGCTAAACATACTCTGAGGTTCTCTTTTAGACAGCAGTCTCAGCTCCGTCATGTGCTGCGCAAAATCTGTGCCTCTCTCTTCCTCTGGCTTCCCTCCCAGTCACAGCCACACTGCCCATCCTGGGGAGCACAGGCCAAGGAAGCCAGTGCACACATGCTCCTCCCTCTGCCTTGTTGGCTTCCTCTCTGAAGCATTCCCTGCTACTTCCTACTGTTCATGCCAATAAACTGCCCATGTCCTACTCTGCATCCCAATTTATCCAGTTTATCTTTCTACCACTGTCCCTGCTAGGATATATGTACTTATTCGGATTCCCGAACTTCGGGGTTTTGAGCCCAGCACACTTATATTGTGCCACTCTGCCTGCACTATAAGCATTTATTTGATTAGGTATTTGTCTTCTTTTGGATCTAACAAAATTTCTAGGTACAGATACCAGTTTTTCTCTGCATTGCTATTTACCTAATATGGTATCTGGTGGACAGCTTATATTTAATTCATGGTTTTGAAAAAAAGGAGTGAATATTGAACATACACAGAAAAGGCTCAGAATCACATTAAAATGAGAATGAAGGAATAATTTCTCAATACGCTTGTAAAGGATGAAAGGGTTCCATTTTTTATTTTTTAATTTTACTTTTTTATTAATTACAATTTATTCACTTTATATCCCAACTGTAGTCCCCTCACTCATCCCCTCCCAATCCCACCCTCCTTCCCTCTTCTCTTCCCATATCCCTTCCCCAGTCTACTGATGGGGAGGTCCTCCTCCCCTGTCATCTGACCCTAGTCTATCAAGTCTCATCAGGTCTGGCTGCATTGTCTTCCTCTGTGCTCTGGTAAGGCTGCTCTCCCCTGAGGGGGAGGTGATCAAAGAGCCAGCCCTTGAGTTCATGTCAGAGACAGTCCCTGTTCCCCTTACTAGGGCACCCACTGGAGACTGAGCTGCCCTGGGCTACATCTGTGCAGGGGTTCTAGGTTATCTTCATGCATGGTCCTTGGTTGGAGTATCAGTCTCAGAAAAGACCCCTGTGCCCCAATTTTTTGGTTCTGTTGCTCTCCTTGTGGAGCTCCTGTCCTCTCCAGGTCTTTCTATCTCCCCCTTCTTTCCTAAGATTCCCTGCACTCTGCCCAAAGTTTGGCTATGAATCTCAGCATCTGCTTTGATATCCTGCTGGATAGAGCCTTTCAGAGGCCCAAATTGATCTTGTTACATGTTTCCCTGAAATATTCCACAATTACTTACGTTTATCTTCATATAAAATCTTAGATTTCAGGTAGACCTCAGAAGGATCCAATTTCGGGGACCCTGACCTGATAATGCTGGGCGGAAAAGGCATAGGCTGGGGAATAGGCTCATTTATGGTCTCCAAACTTCCTGAATTTTCCTTTGTATCTGTTTTCTAAAATGGAAATAAAAGGACCTTACTTAGTATTTTAAAGATAAGATGACTGGTTATTTGCTAAAATCGTGGTGTGAACTGGAAGTGTTAACTAAGTACAGTTGTATAGGTGGCAAACGTTACAGAAAGCCGGTCATATGTCCTAGAGTTCACCCCACATCCACGTCTATTTGGTTGACACACATTCAACTTACATCATTTTAAAAGTTCATGATGATTCAACTGAGGAGCTCTGGTTTTACGATTAAGCACCTTTACCACCAAGACACAAACTGACTTGGAGATGAAGATAATTAAATACAAGGTGGCAAAATTTCTAAAGAAAGCAAGGGCAAAGTCCCACCTCCCATGCACTAAATCTAATTTTCCAGTGAAGATGTTTAAGATAACATTCTTTCTAAGAAACTGGGTTTCAGAGTGTTTCCCCTCCTATTCCAGATGTATGGCAAAAGCTCCATTGGGCAATACAAATCTATCTGAGAGATCACCCATGCTGGGCAGTTAGTCAGAAAAGAGAAAACAAAATACAAAAATAACTTTACCAAAGTAGTCGGCAAAATTATTTCTTTGTTTTATTTATCATCAATACTTATGTGGTCTTTCCTTTAAAAAAACTATGACTTTTCAGAGACCAGCTTTCTATTCTACAAAGGCCAAACCATTAACTAACCTAAGGTTTTAAATATATCCACAAATGTTATGCCTGGCATAGTTTTTTCTACAATAAGCTTGGTACAACCATTTTAAGATCTACTTTCTCTAAATGGATCTTTAAATAGGCTTTTAAGTTATTCAGAGAAATAACAAAGAAGATAACATTTCAGATCTAATAGTCTTTATTACTTGATATAAGAAGATTTAGTTCAGAAGGCAATAATTATTTTGGAAAGTTTTACTTAGTCATAAATGCAAGATCATCTAAATCCAGGTATTTATATCTCCATGAAATTATGATCAGCTCCTATATCTTCTCCTTGGGTACCAGCAAGAAGATGTATTAATACTTGCCATCTGTCCTAATATTTAGCTACTTCTTACCTGGTTCCTCTGCAGCAAACTATAAGGATGTTTACATAGATTCTCCAACTGCCCACTTCACAACTTTGAGAGTGGGTCACTGGAAAACTGGGCCTCTAGTGTTCTTCCAGCAGCAAGTCTTAACCAGTCAAGCCTTCACAGGGAGTTTTCTACCAACTCCTTAGGGTTTCTGATCTAAGGCTGGGGCAATATGCCTCTCTCTAATGTCTCAAGAGCCATTTCCATAGCAGGAGGCTACTCTCCAGAGGGAAGTAATGCACCTCTTTCAGGGTGTGGGGAAAGCATTGGAGGACCACTACAGTACTCACCATTTTGGCAGTTTTAGTTGGTGAACGAGGACCTAAAATTTAAAAAAATATATACATAAATAAAAACAGAGGAAATGTTCCTAGACCAAACATTAACAATGTCTTTGATAAAAGTTCGGTTTTCAGTAAGCTAATATAATAAACTGTCTAGTATCAATTATGTGTCAGACATTAGACATCTATTATCTTCAACTTCACAACATTCTTGAGGTATAAAGCTGGAACCGTTTAATAGTTAAGGTTCCTTAAATCACAGAAACAGTAAGCAGAGAGTCAGAAAACTGACATCAACTCATCTAATATCAAACCATGGTCTCTGTATTATATTTGTTAGAAAACTCTCAGGCACTCACACAGTTTTACTCAAGGGCTGAAGTTTTTTTTTTAAATATTTTTTTAATTTTAATTTTTACTAATTATACTTTATTCACTTTGTATCCCCCCGTAGCCCCCTCCCTCTTCCCCTCCCAACCCCACCCTCCATGCATGCCCCTCCCCGAGTCCACTGATACGGGAGGTCTTCAGGGATCAGATATTTCTTTTAAAGATCTATATCTATCTATCTATCTATCTATCTATCTATCTATCTATCTATCTATCTATCTATCTATCTATCGTGAGTGTGTATACACTAAACTAGCTTGCCATCTGTTCTAATATTTAGCTACTTCTTGCTTGGCTCCTATGAAACAAACTCAAAGGATGTTTACACAAGTCTTCTAGTTGTCTAATACATGGAAGACAGGGCTGTTAGTAACGTTCACATATGGAGGCCAGAGGAAGGCACTGATGTTCTCTACCACACTCCACCTGGTCCTCGGCCAGAGGCAGAGGCAGAGGCAGAGGCAGAGAGAGAGAGGCAGAGGCAGAGAGGCAGAGAGAGAGGCAGAGAGGCAGAGGCAGAGAGAGAGGCAGAGCCCTAGGCCATCTGGAAGTCAACAGGCCTCAATGACCCTTTCCTCTGCCTTCCGAGCTAGGGTTATAGGCATCCATGGGCTTCCTGGGATGTTATATTGATGTTGGTATCTGAACTCTACTGAACTACCCTGTCAACCCCATCACAAAGATTTGTTTTTAAGCCTGACTCTGAGCATACCGTACTATATCACCTGGAAAAGACTGAAGAACAAACAAGCAAACAAAAATGGCGGGGGTAGGGGGAGAAATGAGAATAACGAAAAGCTCTCCTAAGAAGTAAGATAATGTTGTCCCCCAAATATAAAAACTAAGCATGGACTTAAGAAAGCCTACTGAAATGCAACTTTGTAGTTAGTTCTTAGAATTAGATTTATAATGTCCAGGAATAGTTCATGTTAGTTGATGTTGAAAACTGAAATGTTTTCACATAAGCACTGTGAAGTTAATTAATATTTACAAGAAGATTGTAGAGCTTAAGATCCAGGATAGGTTAACACCTCCCTGATGTTTTACTCATACACAGAAATGTTAGCATTTCAAATCTCTCATATAGTGCAGAGTTCCTGATGAAGCACCACTGGCTAAAAAGGCAATTTCTGTTATTGTTATCAACGGAGAAAATGAAATTAAGAGGATGTATTTTAGTTGACGTAGCATAGTACCATGACGCTCTCTAATCTTTAAAATTATAAATCAGATTTTGAAAAGATTATCACGATACAGAAATTATATTCATAACGGACATGAATGAAACAACTAATATTCAACACAGAGCTAAAAGAGATACTGTTGCCAAAGCATGGAGACAGAGGCACAAGAAAAATGCACACTAACCCTGGGAAATATGCTAGTAAAAGACACCTGCCCTGTGAGGGAGGGCAACGATGAGGTATAAACACTCTGAAGGAGAGCCGCCCCTGTGTTGTTACTCACCTCCTCTTAAGATAAGCAACGGAACATCCGCACCTACTGGGAACTGCTTTAGTACTTCTACGACCTGGAGATGTGTTAAATTCTGCACATTCTGATGGTAAATTTCTTTGATGATATCTCCTTTTTGAAGTCCTTGACACCACTGGCTATCCAATATCATTTTCACCTTCTGTCCAGTCGGGCTATCAGCAATTGCAAACCCAAAGCCTTTGGGGCCCTTAATCAGAGGGATAGTCACTAGTTCGGGCTGGGAGCTGCCCGATGATGCCAGGGATGCCCTCTGTTCACTTAAATCTGATGGACCATTGAGACCATCACTGGCCAAGATTTGTCCTGATTTTCCATTCTGATCCAAAGCCATTGCTCCTGGTTTAAAATCCTGAGTATTCGTGCATGTTTCTCCCTTTGTTAATGACTGTCCATTGATGACAGGGGTAGCAGCAACAATGTCCACAACAGGATCTTCACTGTCATCAGGAAGTGGATAACCACGGCATAAAGTAAGGTTGACATACTGGTTGATAGGTACCAACTGAAACATCTGGACAACATCTGCATGGGTGTGACCAAGGACACAGCTGCCATTGATGTCTACAATAACATCACCTGATAAAATATAATCATGTTAAAATATTAAAACCAAAAAGCTTATCTTTTTGTTAGGGGAAAGAAAAACAAACAAAATTTGAATTCTGAAATTCTCTAAGTGTTCATAGTATTAAAGAGAGATTTCCAATACATGTTATTTGCTATGTTATGACTTTGCTCTGGAAAGTATTTACAAATGTCTGCATCTTGTAGGATTTATCTTTAATATTTTCATTTCTTTTCTGTGTGCCTATGTCAACATATATGTCACATGTGTACAGGTGCCAACAGAGGGCAGGAGAGGGTGTTGGGCTCCCTAGAGCTGGGGTTACAGGGAGCCATTAACATCGAAGCACTATAATCACAAACTCAAGTCTAGCATTTAAAAACCCTCCAAGTTTTATTTTAATTGGTAATGTACTTTTTGAGCTATTACTAAGTGGCTATTGAAACCTCAGCACAGGGTGGGTATTTAGCAGATACAAGAAAAAACAATTCCACTGGCTACTTGTACAAAAAACTTATTCTTAAATGTCTCTTAATCCATTCTAATAAAAAGAAGAGTAAGATTAGAAGGACATTAGCTCATTGCCTATTTCACTTTAGGATCTTTTCTGTAGAGATTTTGTCCTTATTATGAGATTGATTTCAATTAGAAAAAGCAGCAGCAAAAACAACATCAAGACAAGCAATGACTACATTTTTAAGATGCTGAAAGGAAGATTAATTAATTCTTCTATGATTAATTTTGTCTTCATCTCTTACTATGCTCATTTTGTAGAATCATTCTACAGAATTTCAATAGTTGGCAATTTTTTAAATATCACCTTGACTTTTGAAATTAGTTATCCAAAAACAAAATAAAATAAAATTTAATTATCTCATCGATTTGCTTTCATACCATATAATTATTTAAAAGGTTACTGACAATAAAGCTGCTTTAATTTGTTCTTATTGTACCGAGACTCAAAAAATCAGGTCACCTGGTATTGAAATTGTTACATAGGCTGGAGAGATGGTTTAGCCTGTAAGAGCACTGGCTGCTCTTTCAAAGAGCCCAGGTTTGATTCCAAGCACCCACATGGCAGCACACAGTCATTCCATTCTCAGGGGATCTGACACCTTCTTCTGGCTTCCACCGGCATCAGACACTCACATCACGCCCCGGAACACATGCAGGCAAAACACCCACACACATGAAAAAGCTTTTTTTAATGTTACTTTGTAGAAATTTGTTTCTAATCTAAGAGGAACAGAAATTGGATTAATTAGAAATAAAGCTTTAAGTTTTATCCCCAAGTGAGAGTTCCTAAAAGTTCCTAAAATCTTTACAGAAGCATTGAATTTTATGCAGATTAGCTAACAGTTTTAGGTGAATGAGAAACCATATTATGAAATTTTGGATTTTATCTATTTATGCTGTATGATGTACTTCATGAACAGGTTGAAAGGTTAAAATTGAAAACCAAAAAGGAAGCATTTTCTATTAAGATTAAGATCTTTAGAGTTTATTAAATTTAAAAATAGAAGTTAAGTTAAATATAACTTTCAATTATTTTAGGTTTCTTTTTTAAAGTTTCTATTAATTCACTGGAAAGTACATGGAAGATTCTATAACTTAATTAAAAGTAGTCTGATATTTGTCATGAAAAGTACAGTAACAACTGATCCAAATGTAGGTCCATATTACAACAGTCTGTGAAATAACAGATGTTTTGAAAAGTCCAGCGAACTCTGCAATAAGGAACCTCAGTGGAACACTGAACTCTTTGGAAAACAATGTGTAATCCACCACAGTATCCAGTAATTTGTCTCGAACCTCTTCCAGAGTCTCCAGAAACAATGTCAGACATATTAAAACATAAAAATCACTGAGAAAATTAAATACAAGACAACTTAAGTATTTATAGTTACATAAAAATAGTGATGTTTGTGTCTCTAATACTTAACATAGTACTTGAGTTTTACTAACAAGTAACGCCAAGGAAGATAAAAAGTGAGTTAAAAACTACTAAGAATTTCTTTGTTATCACTATAAACATTTCAATGAACTATTTTCCAAAAGAAATTATAAAGAGATGTTAGAGAGCTACAAAAGGACCTTATAGGAGCTGGAGAGATGGCTCAGTGGTCAAGAACACTGGCTACTCTTCCATAGGACCCAGGTTCAATTCCCAGCATCCACATGACAGCTTACAGCCATCTTTAATTCCACTTTCAGGGATCTAATGCCCTGTTTCCAGCTTCTTTGAGCACCAGGCACCTACATGGATCACACACATACACACAGGCAAAACATCCATATACATACAAAGAAAATTTTTAAAGTACTCTATATCAAACAATCAAATGATCTTCTGAGATGGCTGTTAAGTATTAAGTTTCTTACAGCCACAGTCTTATATCTGAGATGACTATCAAATATTAATTTTCTTACAGCCAAAGTATTATCTAACAATTATATAAAACCAAACATTAATTTAATAAAAAACATGTTTTATCTAACATTTCTTCTTATTATAAAAACAGCCAGCCACCTTCAAACTAGCAATGTATTTAATCTAGGGATAAACTATTATAATACAGGAATCTCAAGATTCAATTACATAGTTTATTCTCTCTCCTTCTGTCCCTGCCCCCAACATCTCTTTTCTGTAATTTTTGTTAGTATATCTACTCTTGCAGTAATTTTGGAAACTTTTCTTACCTGGTGCAATTTTCCCATCCTGAGCTGCAGGGCCATCTTTGAGCACATTTTTCACTTGTAGGAATTCATCAGGCCTATCTCCACCGATAATGGTAAAACCAAATCCCATTGTGCTTTTTTTCAGTGATGCTCGCACAAGGACACCTTTAAGTTGGGACGGGTCCCGAGTGAAGTGTGATCTTTCCACATCTGTGTCAAAACAAGAATCAGATTTAAAAACAAAAATAATTATACTGAATAAACTATATGTAGTCAATTTTCAATATGTTTGTGTATGTTAAGTAAAAATAACAATAAAAAGCCCTAAAGAAAAGGAGCCTCAGATCTCTGAAGGCATAGAATAGTTAGGCTTTAATAAATTAAATACTTGGGGGTGGAAAGGGAAGTAATTATGAATAATACCTTTGTAGGGTTTCTTGACAACCTTCAGAAAGGTAAAGCACCCACTCTCTCTGCTCCATGGCCTTCTCTGTGCTTTCCCTCACCCATACCTTACTACAGAAGCCTCCCTCTAGTCAGCCTTTTTTTTTTTTTTTTTTGCAGTTTGAGTTATTTACAGTCAGATGAATTCTGAAAATATTAAACAGAAATAAACTATAAATTTTAAATTGTGTCCTGTTCTGAGAAGTGTGATGGAATTTTGTGCTTCCTCAGTCTATTTCATCTGGTATACAAATCATCCTTCCATTCAGGTAATTATGCTGTATATACTAACACTTGGTAGCTGATTATTAGCCATTTGATTTTTAGATCAGTTCTTGTGGTACCACAGCACCCATATCCCAGTAATCCTTGTTTTACTTAAAAATAGTCCCAGGGCATAAGGGTAGTGTAATGCTGGTGATTCGGACCTATCGAAGAGTAACTGGAGTGGTTACTCCACTAAGTGGAATGGTTAGGGGTTAGAGCGATGGCTCAGTGGTTAGGAGCACTTGGTGCGCATGCAAAGGACCTGGGTTTGGTTCAGTTCCCAGCACTCACATGGTGGCACACAATGCCTGTAACTTCAGTTCTAGGGAGCCCAACACCCACTTCTGACCTCTGTGGGCACTGCACATATGTGGTAGGCAGACATACGTGCAGGTAAAACATCCATACACATAAAGTGTTTAAAATAAATCTTTTTAAAAGGTTAAATTTATCAAAGGTATGTATGCACAGGAAAAACAACTTACACAAGGTTTAATGCTATTTACAACTTTAGGAATCTACTGTAGTCTTGGAATGTATTCTCACCAGATAAAAGGTGACTCAATTCCCACTGTAATGATTAAAGCTATCATTTATTGATCACCACGTAACAAATAGTACTACAAGCACTTTATATTTATTTACATACATGTGGGGCATATGAGAAGTGCTCAAAAATATGTATTAAATTGAACATGTTTGCTAAGCTACATGCAAAGCTTAAGGAAGACACCTATGTTTTGCAGAGTACCTACAAGAAAAAAGCTATTTTTCTCACAGACAACAGAGTGGGTCATACTCTATTCTACAACATAAGCAGAGACGGTTGTCTGTAACGACACATAGAAGAAAGACAGGAGACAAAGGAGGGTGCCAGCAATGAGACAGGGAAGTACTTTGGCAGATTTACTTAGTGTTGATTAGTATTGGTTAGTGGAGAATCTTGTAGATTAAATCTACATATCTCACTTAAGTAGTCAGCATAGAAGCTATAATGAGCTACAGAGCTAATACTGAGCCTACTTCAAACATAAAGAAACAACCTAAGCCATGCCTTTAATCCCAGCACTCAGGGAGGCCGAGTCCGGGTTAGCCAAGGCTACACAGAAAAACCCTGTCTCAAAAAACCAAAACCAAAACAAAACAAAAAACAAAAAAAACTAATCTTAAAAAAACTCAACCTCAAATTCATGCAATTTCATATTTTTTATTCAGTCATGACAAACATCTCAGTATTCTCACAATGTTCAAATGATTTTGCAAAAAAGACTATATCTTTTACAGAGGCAAAACTCTCTCTGTTGACCTTCGAAGATTTAGCAATAAAAGGTTCAAATTCACTTTTATTAACTTACTATAAACATTTCACATTTTATTAGAATGACCAAATAGGAAGTTCTACCTGTTTTTGCAGAATGAATTTCAGCCTGTCCTATCTGCTTTTTCCTTTTGGCTTCCTCCACTGGGTTTTCAAACTGAGTTTTCTGGTTGAGGTGACTGTAAAATATAGAGAAATATACAGTTCAGATTTAGGTGAAAAAGTTCCATTACTTTTCCTAAATAAAACATCATGCTATTCCATCATGAAGGCTAACGAGTATGTGCCCTTAGGAAATGGAGCAGAGAAAGGCTGACAGAGATGGTGGAAGACCAGAAGATGACTAGAGGTCAAAGGTTCTGAAGCTTATGTTAGGGCTTTCCCATGGAACCCACCCCACTACAGCAGAAATTCTTTTCCTGAGGCAATCAGAAGTACTGGTAATGGCGAGCTAATCTTTTTAAAGGCAATTAGCAGCAGAAGAATCTTTCAAGTTTCTCCAAAATAAATCAAGCTATTGAGCTACTCCTGAGATACCGGAGTGTAAAGCCTCTGGAACATTTCCCAGCACATTACTTCAGTATCTTTCCACAGATTTGCCCACGTAAACTCAGCATCACTCAAGAAAGTGACTTTCTTTTCTCATAGTTGCAGAACAACTCTGGTTTTACACTTCAGTTTCCTTACAATTACATAATAAATTAGTTAAATAAATGTAACATAATTTTAGTGGGCTTTTGTGACTGAGTACATTCACAATTGACTCTTAGGAAGCTTAGACCTCTGGAGGAAAGCAGAGGGAGCCTGGGGACAGGTGAGTACCCAGTAGTCCTCCATAAACTACAGGCTTCCATGTGTTCCATAGGGACTGTAGCACTGACATGATCATTATTTAAGACTGAAGTCATGGCAAAATAATAAAAACTAAAACTGATGTTTAAAACCATGATGAAGCATAATTAAGAGGCCATGTGATCATATTCAACCATGCCACAGGACAATGATATTTCACCAAATGATGTTTTCCACTAAAAACTGCTTTAACAAAAAAATAAAATTACTGAATGCCAACAATTAAACATCAAACCATGAGAATTTCAGGATATGGTTATCTTTCTATAGATCGATTATTATACAATCTATGTAAACAAGGAAGCAAACAATGTTCCCTTTGCTACCTGCACTATCAACATGAAACAATGAAACGAGCAACTATTATAGCAAGGGGTGTTAGTGTTCTTTTTAGTTTGTGCTTTAAAGAAAATTGCCTTTATTTTATTTTATTATGTGCCACATGTGTGCTGGTGCCCTCAAAGGCCAGAAAAGAGCACTGGATTGCATGGAGCTGGGTAGTTGTGAGGCACTGGGATCCTCTGGAAAAGCAGTACATGCTCTCAACTGATGAGCCATCTCTCCAGCCAGCCCCACCTATCCGCTCCCCACCAGTACATCTATAAAAACCCATAAAGATTAGCACTTAGAAAGACATGACCCTCTTCAGGGAAGAGTCTGCCTGCCTCTTATGTCATCAGCCAGAATGACTGATTTTGCCACAGCGGGTTTACAACAGTAGTGATTTGTGCTTCAGTCCTTTGTGATGTGTGCAAGAGAGAAGAGAGAGGCAAATGGATACTACTCTTTTCCTGAAAATTCTTAGATAAAAAAATATAACTTTAGTGGAGGATTCAATTGCATTTATATTAGACAATATGAAAAAAACCACCCTCGACACAAATCAACGAAATACCCTTTACTGTTATTTATAAGCACATATTAAGATGAATAGATTTATTTGTCTAACCATGAAGGAGGCACAACCTCTAAACAAAGAACTTCATAAATATAAGAGAGTATTAGAGATGGTCAGAAAAGTTCAGAAGGTGGCTAGATAAGATGATTAAATACCTAACATATACTTTGCAATGTCATCAGCATTACAGTTTTGTATTTAATACCTAGATTTTAAACATTCATCAGAACAAATTCATGAATAATGAAGAATTCATGAAGAATATTGCGATATGAAACCAGATACATTTTTTTGGTTATTGACTAAGTGTATTATAATTCTTAATACAATACAAACAGGATAGCATTTCTCAACATGGAAATATTTCTTGGCTATTGAGAGGGCTCAGTTGGTAAAGATACTTGCCCCTGGTCCCTGGGACTGACAATGAGGAAGAAGAGAACGGTCTCCTGTGAACTGTCATCTAACCTCTTCAGCGTGCTATGGCAGGCCCTCCGCCCCATTTTTAAAATTAAGTATGTCTACAGAAGGCCTGCCATTAAATTTTAGAACAATTTTGTTTCTAAAAAACCCATTTTAGAATCTCATCTTCTTACAAAAAAAAAAAAAAGACTGAAAAACTGAAAAACTGCCACTGCAGTTGGTGTTACTACTACGAGATTCCTGCCAAAAGCAATCATGGTGCCATCTGGTCTAACAAGCTAAAAGAGCCAAAGAGTAGCCATTCAGGCAACAGCTCTTTATCTCCCCCAGTAGACTCACTGCATGTTACTACAGTTGAAATTCAAAATCCAGTTAATCTGGGATGGAGGCCACACTCTGTAGTACAGCTGACTCAGTGCTAATGTGCATCTTGAGTACAGGCTGTTCCTCTAAATCTAATGAATTATCCTCCCGTAAATGAGCTTGTTCTGAGAGCAATCCTATGGAGTCACGATGCTGCTCTCACTTGTACCTCAGGTGGTTTCACACACCTCCATGACGACGTGGAGTGGGGGGTCACTTCAGGATGTACCCTAAAGCTGCCTCAGAGTTGTACCCTTGCTTAATGGGAACCAGGTCATTCAACTAGAGATACTATAACTGGCAAATGACTTTCACCTTTTGACCAAGTATCCAAATTCACTTGGAATAAGGAATTATGAGAATCACTGTCTCAGAGATGCTCAGCACTGTCCCTAGCAGATAATAGTTGATTGAAGCCCAATTTAAACAGGCTAAACTGCAATGGGAAGAAGAATCCCACACACCTCTTTCCGTCAGTCTCCAAATCTGCCTCTGACTTGAAAAACAAGTTGTTTCTTCCTTCAACTACCCTCAGGGAAAATAAAACTATCAAAAGAGCTGCTGTGTATTTTGCATATCACACTACAACAATCAGCAATGTATTAAATAATACAATAGAAATAAAATTAGTAAAGCTTTTTGAAGGAAGCAGCAAGTTATATACCTGTAAATGACTCTGATTTCTTCCTTAGGATACACACTGGCTTTTAAGAAGTCACTTCAAGTATCTCTCTAACAAGAGACGCAGTAACAAAGACAATAGGAGTCAAAGATATTTACTTTAGGTATAATTACCAGGAAATGCCACTGGTTTATAACAACTGGTATATTGACAGTTAATGAGCCTTTGGTTTATAACAACTGGTATATTGACAGTTAATGAGCCTTCATTGTTAGGCTCATCTTGAAACCCTGGACTCATGTAATAACTTTCCTCACCCTCTGGAGTACTGGGAGTATAGGCATTTGCTGCCATTCTGGGTTCCCTCTTATGTTCTGTATCGATAAGCCCAAAGTCAACTTCTGTAGAGAGAATATCTTCTGTATTGTAGGGATGCATCACTTGTCAATTAAAAAACCTATGGTCTATAGGAAAGGGTAGAACAGAAGGTAGCACAGCCAGAAGGCACAAAGGATTCTTGGATAGAGCTAGGCCCAAGAGATTTGCCTAGGAAGATGTGAGTACAGAAGCATGGCCCCTCAGCAGAGGTAACCAGCCCACCTGGAAGAATGTAAATTAGTATAAATGGGTTATTTTAAGTTATGAGCTAGTCAGAGACGAGCCTAGGTATTTGTAAATATAGTTTAAGTCTAACGAGTCATTATTCTGGGAGTTTGGGGCCAGAAGAAAAAAACCACAACAAATTTCTGGAAGGCTCAAAGTTAGTACAGAAAGTGCTCCATCCTCTAGTTAAGATAACCAGCAAATCAGGTCACAGAAACATAAAATGCCATATTTAGTATTCCCTAGGGAATTTAGTAGTATTCACTACTAAAACCACAACATTTGGGAGACTATTAATTCAAAAAACAAACTTACTCAACATAGTATGTTCCATACTGAGGATCCTCTATTTTCTCCCAGCCATAAGGAAGCTCTGTAATTAAAGAAAAAAATAATCAGTGAATGAATTTACCTTATTAAACTAATGCTTGAGAAGTAGAAACCTGAGGGCTAATTTTTCAGACACACACACAGTTTAAGCATGAGTAGCTTCTTCATTAACCAAGTATATCTCAGCAGGTAGTTAGGATGCTAGACCAGAAGCTGACAATTACTGGGTATGGTTGTCCGTGCCTCTAACTCCAGCACCCAGGAGACAGAGGCAGAAACATTTCTATAAGACTGAAGCCAGCCTAATCTAAATACAGAACACGGTAAAAATACAAGTTATTATAAAAAAAAAATCACTGGTTATAGTACTTTTATTTAAGATGGCTGACAAAGCTGATATGAAAAACAGCTGGATCCAAGCAGCACTTTATGAGGTTTTTACTTTTATACATCATCATTTATTATGTTCTCACTTAATTCTCAAAGAAGAACCAGCCTCAGACGTTTGCCATTTCAGATCTGTTTAAAGGACGTACTTTTCCTTGTATTAACTTCAGCTCAGCATCTGAATGAATTAACTTAATTACCAGTGCCTTGTGTAATCTGTGTCTGTGTAATCTGCTTTGGTAACAAATAGCTTAGACAGCACTAGCATGTATTATTAGTTCCAAGAGATTAGTTAGTAAACTACGAGAAAAACTAAAGTCTCATTCAAATTTCTAATAGCTGAAAAAAATAAAACCTGACCTTTTCAACATAAAATGTCTATGCCAAAAAAATAATTATTTTCTTTCCCATTTTGCATTCCTTTGAATATTTGGGGCTCTTGAGGAACCCTTTTAACTGGCATGTATGAATTAAAAAGGCAGGGATGTTCCTAGTTAGAGGTTGTAGTGCTGCCAATTATATATAGGGACTGAGCAAAAAGAAACTTTGTTTTTCATTTTTTTGAGACAGGGTCTCACTAAGGAACCAGGCTGGCCTTGAACTTCAGAGACCCACCTGCTTCTGCCTCCTGAGTGCTGGGATTATAGGCATGTGACAACAAGCCCAGAGAAGATGGAATTAAACAAAACAAATAACTAAAAGCCACAGTTATACATTGTAATATCCTGCCCCTTTATTTTCTTTTAAAGATTGTATTTTGTATAGGTGCTGTGCCTGCATGTGTGCCTGGTGCCAGCGAAGCCAGAAGAGGGTGTCAGATCCCGGGAAGTTGAGTAATTACAGTTACAAGTCACCATATGGGTACTGGGAATTGAATTTAGGTCTTCTGCAACAACAGCCAGTGCTGTTAAACCATCGCGTCGTTTCTATAGCTTTGAGTCTCTTTATTTTCAATTCTTATTTTTAATGCATATGCTATAAACAAAACACATTGCTTAACTCTATGAAAAGATTTTATGCCACTGATACCCAGTTGTGAGATGTCAACCTCAAAAACAAAAAAATTCTATTGTAAACTATTTTAACTGTAACCAAAAAAATTTATTCTGCTTGCAGAATAAACAGGTTATCCTGCCTCTAGCCCGCTGCAGTACTCAGGAAAGTGGACCCTGTACCTCACATGGGCTGCATAATAGAGCTGGCCCTGAATATGGGGATTGTGCGTGAGCAAACCCTGAGGGTGTGAGAGTGGGAGATCTGGCCCTGCCTAATGTTTCTTGTGAGGTAGGAGAGACATCCCCTCACCTCCCACACCCTTCACCTGCTGCAGCACTCCAGAGAGAGGGTCCTGCACCTCACCTGGGCAGCAAGGTAAAGCTGGCCCTGGATATGGGGATTGTGGGTAAGTGCCCTGAGGGGCTTGAGAATGGGAGAGCCATGCCTGCCTGTGTGGTGGTACTGGTAAGAGAGAGATGGCCCCTTCCCCTTCCTCATCCCTTACCACCTAGGGCCATGAGAGTGGAAGAACTGGCCATGTCCCTCACTGGCTGCAACACTAAGGGAGAATGGGCCCTGCACTTTCCATGGGCAGTAGTGTACAGCTGGCCCTGGTTGTAAGAGTTGCCAGTGAGCTGGTCCTAAGGGTGTAAGGGCAGGAGAATCAGTGGGCTGACCCGCTCAGACACCTCTCAGGCCCAGATCAGGGCTTTGAACTGTCCCACCCCAATAGCTACCCCATTGATAAAGGGACCTGTCCTAATGATCCAAAACCATGACACAAGGCAACAAGATATCCTACAGAAGTCCCAGGGAGGTTCCAATCTTGATAGAATAGCAGAAGCCAGAGGCCTCGTACTAGACCAACGAGTCACTGCAACGAACATGTGCAAGCAAAGAAGTGTGGACAAAGGGGACACACTGTGACAAATGACAGCTTCCATGATGAGATTTTTTTTTCTCTGGTGCGGGGGGGGGGGGCTGCAAAGGTGGGGAGTGGGTACAAGGGGAAGGGAAGAAAAGGGGGATTGGAGTGCATGATATGAAATTTACAAAGAACCAATAAAAAGTTAAAATGAAGGTTGTAATAGTTTAAAATGCCTAGTGATTTTATATAATTTATAGTGGAGCCTTTCACGTTCTTTCTTTCTCCTTCATTTCTGTTCTTTCTGCCTCCTTTCTATTAAAAAAACAGTAAGAACACATGCAGTTCTTGATTAGACAGAAAAACAGAAATGCCAAGTTGAAGATAGGGTTTAGAGGGTGTCAAGAGGAATACAATCAACTCTGAGACTAGCTATTCAGGGTATCAAAGCAGATACTGAGACTCATAGCCGAAATCTGGGCAGAGTGCAGGGAATCTTATGAAAGAAAGGGAGACAGAAAGACCTGGAGGGCACAGGAGCTCACAGGAGCTCCACAGGAGAGCAACAGAACCAAGAAATCTGGACACAGGTGTCTTTTCTGAGACTGATACTCCAGACAAGGACCATGCATGGAGATAACCTGGAACCCCTGCACAGATGTAGCCCATGGCACCTCGGTGTCCAGGAGGGTTCCCCAGTAATAGGAACAGGGACTGTCTCTGACATGAATTCAGGGGCTGGCTTGTTGATCACTTTCACCTGAGGGGGGAGTAGCCTTATCTGGCCACAGAGGAAGACAATGAAGCCAGTCCTGATGAGACTTGAAAAACTAGGGTCAGATGGAAGGGGAGGAGGATCTCCCCTATCATTGGACTGGGGGAGGGGCATAGGAGAAGAAGAGGGAAGGAGGGTGGGATTGGGAGGGAACAAAGGAGGGGATACAGCTGGGATAAAAAGTGAATAAACTGCAATTAATAAAAATAAAATAAAAATTAAAAAGTCTTTTAAGTTTAGAGATGTTTCAGTGGTCCTAAAAGACAAATTAGAGACAATGAAGTCATCCCAGACAAACCAAAGAATACTGAGGTATTAAGAATGTCTTGCCAGCTCCATTGCTGAAGACAACATGTACACAACTCATTGAACATGGAGATGTCGAACTGGTGCCTACACAGAGCCTTCACCCCTGTGTTTCAGAGTCTCTGGTACAAGAAGGTATTCTTCATGCTGCCAAAGGAGAAATGTAAACACCAATTCAGCCACAAACCCAGAGTAAAATCGCATACTACCGAGAAGGAGGAAAAGGAGGAGGAGGAAGAGGAGGAGGAGGAGCAGGAGAAGAAGAAGGAGGAGCAGGAGGAGGAGGAGGAAGAGGAGGAGGAGGAGGAGGAGGAGGAGGAGGAGGAGGAGGAGAGTGATAAAAATAACTCCTAAAGATATTTTGCTATACTCATAGATCAACATTTTATTCAGCCATCATCAGAGAAGCTTCTCCCTGCAGCAGATGGGAACACACAGAGACCCAACGTCAGACATTGCTCAGAGAGGGAGAAACCTTGGAACACTCAGCCCTGAGACGTCTCCATCAAATTTCTCACATTAATGCTCAGGGAACCCCACAGAAAAGAAGGCAAGAGTGTAAGAATGAGGGGGGATGGAAGACACCATGAAAACAAGGCCATCTAAACCAACATCAGGCAAAACTCATGTGAACTCACAGAGACTGAAGCATCAAGCATGAGTCTGTACCATGTCCTCTGTGTATATGTTACAGCTTCCAGTTTAGTGTTTTTATGGGACTCCTGTGTATGCAAACAAGTGGGTCTCTGATTATTGTGTTTTCTCTTGAACTCGTTTCCTTCTGTTGGTTTGTTTTGGTCCAACTTCAATGTGATAGTTTTTGTTTTATCTTATATTTTATTCGGTTATACATACATACATACATACATACATACATACATATATATATTTAAAATAAATGAATGAATAAAAACCTAGCCACTAGGGTAAAGATTAACAACTGAACTGTCATTATATCTGCTGGGAGAGGGAAAATTGGTTTTATCCAATGGAGTGACACTGGGCATATCGAACTCTCTGGGGCAGGTCTCATGTTCAGGGTAGTGAGCCAACATATAATGGACTGGGTTTTTTTTTTTTTTTTTTTTTTTTGTGTGTGTATGTGTGTGTGTGTGTGTGAAAAACTTAAAATTGGGTGGGTAGGAAGAAGGGGAGTATTTGGGACTTAGGGAAGAAGAAGAATATGACCAAAGTTTTTACATTTAAAAATAAAAAGAATATACTTACAGTTATAACATTACAAGCATATGAAAAGAAGAAGAAATAAACACACATGTATTTTATACTTAACATTTAACTGATGTGTCTTTGTGGTAATTTTTAATTAATATTTCCTTTGCTAAATAAAATAAAATAGAATATATACAAAAAATGCCTTGCTTTTTCAGTTATTACAGATAATTTGGCAGAACAGAGGAAAAGTTGTATGCAAAAACAGATGAGTCTTATAAGCAAGTGCCAATTACAACAGTCCCAGAGTGCCATATTAAGGAATTTTATTTTTATGTGGTACAGGTGATGTATGTGTATGGCATATGTGAGTGTGGAGGGAAAAGGAGGATAGTAGGTATCTTTCTCTACAGCCTTATTTATAAACTGCATTTGTGTGTGTGTGTGCTCACGTGCATTCATGCTGGTGTACAAGGAATATGTGTGAAGGTCAGAGGACAACTCGCAGAAACTGGATCTATCCATCTACCATGTGGTTGTCAGGAATTGAACTCAGGTGGTCAGGTTTGGTGGCCTTTACCCATCTCACTGGCCTTCTGCCTTATTTTTTTTGAAACAAGATCTCTCACTGAACATGAAGCTCACCAAGCAGGCTGGCTGGCCATTGCGCTCCCAGGAATCCACCTATTTCTAATGTACAAGACTGGGTAACAGGGACATACAGCTATGTCTGGCTTTTATATGGATGTTTGAAATTCAAACTCAGCAAACATTCTTACCTACTGAGGCATCACCCCAGACACACTACTTTTATTTTGATTGATTTTTTTTCTTAATGAGAATGATTAAGCAGGCCTGTGACAGGATGAAATTTGTATTTGCAAAAATATTATGGGTCATCAGTGACAGAGGAAGAAACAGAATGCAGTGATATAAAAGCAGACAAATATACAACCATTAATACAGTAGGAAATAAATTATGCAGGTTAGAACTAAGGCATTGGTAGTAGGAATGATGAAAATGGGCATATAACAGATAAGGAAGTCAGACTGATAGGATTTGTGATTGCTGTGGAGACTGAGAGAAGGAAAAATCGGGAGAGGAGGCCAAGGTAGTTCCTCAGTTTCTAATTCTCATGGCATAAAAGTGACAAATGTATAATTACTTTATTTGTTGCTATGACAAAATAGCTACAAAAGCAACTTACAGAAGGAGGGACTGATTCTGGCTCACAGCTTGAGGGCATGGCCCATCATGGCAGGGAGGGCACAGCAGCAAGAGGGGAAGCAGCTGGTCCAGTTGCTTCCCAGTGAGCAACCAGAGTTCTGTTCACTTTATCCTTATTATTCAGTCTGGGATTTCCACTCACTTAATGATACTACTCATATTCTGGGTGATCTTTCCAGTTAAACCTTCCTGGAAACATCCTCACAGAGGTACTCAAGTCAAATCCAGCCAAGTTGATAACAGATTAACTACTGCAACACACTATATCAAGTACTTACTAATAACTAATATGAAAACAAGGCTGTGGGAACTAAAAATATAAAAATAAGATGTTGAAGATCTTAGAAGACAGAAGCATTAAAAAAAAGTCTTAATACCATGTCTACTACAAGTAGACATTTAAGATATACACGGTTTTTAAAAGTTGTAATGCTAGAATTTGGCACTTAATTGTAACAAAAAGGAAACAGTGAGGAAAAAAATGAGAATAACCAGTTCTGACTCAAACAACTGAGAGGATTATCATTTCTGAAAATACACTGATAGAGGTATCTAAGAAGCTCCCGGCCATATGAACCAAGAATTAACAGATAGGAAGATAAACATTTGGCAGAAACCATGGGAACAGCATAGCAGTGGGTAGGAGTGCTTAGATTGTGAACAGAGAAAGGTGAAGAATAAACAGAAGCTTAGGACACTGACACATTAGGAAGGGTAAAGTACGGTCTTTGGGAAGGAGTCAAAGAAGGTATGACCAACACTAACAAAGCTGTGGAAAGTTGTGAGGAGGAGCTACCAAGAATCGATCAGGTTAGACAATCAGCTTATTGATAATGTCAAGAAAAGCAGTCCCAGTGTCTGCGAGATGGATCAGCAGAGAAGAGCATTGGCAGTTCTTCCAGAGGACCTAGGTTAAATTCCCAGCACACACATGGCAGCACAGAACTCAAACTCCATTTCCAAGGGATCTGACACCCTCATATAGACTTACCTGCAGGCAAAACAAACCAAACAAACAACAAGCAAAAAAAATCCTACCAATGCATATAAAAATAAATAAATCACAGGAAAAGAAGAAGAGGGGGAGGAGGAGAAAGAAGAGGAGTTCCAGACTGGGCATGGTAGCACATGCCATTAACCAAAAGACTCACGAGGCAGAGGCGGAGACAAGTAGCTCTTGCGAGCCTGAAGCCAGCATGGTCCACACAGAGAGCTCCAGGCCAGTCAGGGCTACACAGTGATGCCTTGTCTCAAAAAAGAAAAACAATACAAAAGGTTTACTGAAAAGGTAGGGATAGGGGTGGGAGCTAAATATAAGACTATTATAATCACAATTTTTTTTGTTTTGTTTTTGTTTTCTGAGACAAAGTTTCTCTGTATAGCCCCCTTTGTTCTGGAACTTTCTAGGTTAGGCTAGAGAAGTCCACCTGCCTCTGCTTCCTGAGTGCTGGGGTTATAGGCATGCGTCACCACCACCCAGCAGCAATTACTATAGTTTTAAAATAGAGCTAGAGTCCTTAACAAAAGATGATCTTTAAAAAAAAAAAAAAAAAAGAACTTGTGAAAAGAATGTAAGTCAAGGCCTTTTGAGGGCAGGAGAGACCTAAGTAAGCTAACCATCTTCTCTGTGAGAAACGGGTACACCTTCCCAACAATTGACTCACAAAGGCAAATCTATTTCTGCCATATCAAGCAGTTTATGGTTCTAATACCCACAAATTTATCCTTTTTCTTTTCTCGTTTCAAAATGAGATTTTTCTTATTTAAATACATGAATTACAACTACATTCTCATAGTGGAGATCTATTCTGCTAGTAATTTTCTATTATTATTCTCTAAGCTCCAAAATGAATTCAATACTCAATGTATTTGTAAGATGCCTTTGGTAAAAATTTAATCTTAATCTTTCTTTCATCAAATAAGAAATAGAGTGGGTTAAAAGTAGAATGGAATCCTGATGTTGTATATGCAAGATAATTATTTAAGCCAAAACACTAATTATTTTACTGAATGGAAGACAAATATGTTCAGTGAAATCATCAGATAGTGTGTAGACATAACTGAGTTCAAATTTCAAAAGAGTGGGAAAGAAAGGACAAGTTTTAGAACTGGTGAAGTTTTCCTAAATCTTAAATGAGTAATTCATGGCAAAGAGCATCTTAAAAGAAGTCCTACATTCAAACTATTATTTTCTTTTCAACATCTACTCTAAATAAAACATGGTGGAGAATACCAGCGGGAGTCAGATATAGTCTGTAGTGAAAATAGTCAATAGCAGGACAATTCTTTCCTATGGAGGGATACAGAAGGTGCACAGAGGAAGTGGTAAGACCCTTGCACAGATGTAGCCCATGGCAGTTCATGTCCAAGTGGGTTCCATTGTAATAGGAACAGGGACTGTCTCTGACATGAACTGATTGGCCTGCTCTTTAATTACCTCCCCCTGAGGGGGAAGCAGCATTATCAGGCCACAGAAGAAGACAACGCAGCCACTCCTGATGAGACCTCACTGATTAGGATCAGAAGGAAGGAAAAGAAGTCCTCCCCTTTTAGTGGACTTGGGGAGGGGCATGCATGCAGAGGGTGGAGGAAGGGAGGGATTGGGACGGGAGGAGGGAGAGAACCACAGGGGGATACAAAGTGAATAAAGTGTAATTAATAAAGAAAAAAAAAAGATTGTTGAGCATAAAACAAAGGGGCTCAAGGTTCTAATTATGCCCTCATCACCAAATTACATGCAAGAAATATTAGAATATATTTCTACTTGAAATCCTTCTACTGAAGTTGTTCAAGTATTCTTAGAATAAACGTACAGAAAGCATGTGATGACCTGTCCTTGTTGGTTTGTTTATGTATCTATTGTGAACGAGTAACAAAATGGACCTGTGGAGATTAGAGAACAACTTTCAGAAGTTAGTTTTCACCCATTTGGTTGGAAAACTGAAAGCGGACAGTCCAGCTTAACAGCAAGCCATCTTTACCTGCTGAGCCATTCTGGTGACCCATATCATCTACTTTTGAGAATAAAGAGAATAAAAGGGGACACTATTAATAATTACGTTGTGACAAAAGATATAGTCTGAATTCCTCAAATGCCATAAAGAAGGAGAGAAACATTTCACTGAGCCCCTCAGCTCCTTTCGAAAAGATAAAACAAAAAACCGCACCCTACCTGACTGTTGAGCTTTAAAGAATGTAGTCAATATGCTTGGGACTCTAGAACTTCTGTTTCAGATGTCACCTGTCTGCAGAAACCATCCTAGTCTGTCTTCTACCGGGACTGCCTCACAGGAGAGGACCTCAAGCTGCTTAATGGTACTTCCTGCAGAGGCAAAGAGACTGCCCATATGGGCGCTGGGCTCCACACTCACAGATTAGCCCAAATTTGACTTCATGTCTGTAGTCTGTATCTTAGTTTTATTGTGACTCACTCTAAGCTAGTATATGAAGACGACTACTTATCTCCTTCCACAGAATATTACAGAATTTAAAAAACATTGTCTACAAGGGTAATCAAATTGATGTGAAGACATTACAATTCTCTTCTTTCCCTGCCTCCTCTAGCCCCGTAGCTTTTCCCTTCCTCTTTCTTTTCTTCCAAACATTTAAGTCTCTGATGAAGGAATATACAAGTGACAAGGACAATACCCTTGCTCTGAGGACTGTTATCTAGTTACATTACAACACTACACAGTATATGCCTAGAGACAAGTCTACCACTAGAGCACAGATAAGACAGTGTCTAATTCAAACACAGAACACAGAGGGGTCCCTGAAGAAATAACACTTTAGAGTTGTGCTTAGAAGAAGAATAGATATGAGTCAGGAAATACAATGCTGGTTTCTGGCAAAAGAAATGGGCATATGACAAGGAAGATTAAAATATAGCAGATTTGTCATGAAAATATTTTGAAGTACATAGTTTAACTACAAGAAAGAAAGAGAAAGGAAGAAAGAAAAAAAAGAAAGAAAGTTAGTTAGTTCTTACTACTTTACCAAATAGCCTGGTCTTTGGTCTTTATTAGTAAACAATGGGAAGCCAGAAAGAGGAAGTTATTTTTCAGGAAGAAATAATTAATTTTCTATCCTTCCTTTCTGTCAAAGGAGATAAATAGATAAAAGGTAGCTTAATAGTACAAGGCAATGTTGCAAACGATTTTGGTTATGTAGTCTACTCAGTAAAAACCTGAATATGTACCCTTGGAGACATATATTTACATACGTATATCTCATATGTGTGCATATGTGTGCATAGTTGTACACATATGTACACACAGTAATACGTACCTAACAAAGCATATGTCAAACCAGATGTTTAGAAAGACGACTACATAATTGTCAGTATTCTGAGAATGCCAGCTCAACTTTACTTGTTTTATTATTAGCTTAGGCATACATGCCTGCATTATCTTTAACCAGCAGTACTTCTGTTTAACTCTCTTAAAGCAACATTTCCTTCTAAGGCACAAATGGGCACAAGTGAACCGCAAACCGCGAACTTTACAGTGTTATAAAGGGTGCCACGGTCAATGTCTTCTGGATAATGCATGTGGCAGTCCGACATATGGAGTGACTAAGAGTGCCATTATCAAAATAGTGCTTGAAATAGTGAAGTTTATTTTCTATAAATATTTTTATTTTCAATAATGTTATAAAAATAAGTTCCAATGTTTTCTTCTAGTACACCTTATATCTTGACTGCCAATATCTTGGAGATTACTGGTATTAAGGATATAGCAGAAGAGCAGAAGGGCGGAGAGGAAGTTATAGAACAATAGCCCCATACCTTTGATCTTAGAGTACAGGGGAGGGCAGGGTGACCACAGGTCTGAAGCCAGCCCAGGCTCCACAGCAACATGTCATTTGTAGTCCCTCACTGGCACACATATATGTGTTCATAGTCAAATTTTTTCAGTTTTTCTTTATCTTGATAATTTTGACAAAATTTTTAAAAATAACAAAGCAAAATGAAAACAAAACTACCCAACCTCCAGGAACTGAGAGCTATCTGAGTAGAAGGAGAGGCTAAAGAGCAAGAACTGTAGAGCAGCGGTTCTCAACCTTCCTGACACTTCGACCCCTCAATACAGTTCCTCATGTTGTGCTGACCTCAACCATGAAATTAATTCGTTGCTACTTCATAACTGTAATTTTGCTACCTATGAATCTTAAAGTAAATATCTGATATGAAGGATATGGAACCCCTGTGGTTGAGAATCATTATGCTAGAGCCTTGGCCTAATGAGCAGGAAATTGGTGTCTATAAAATAGAGACTAAATATGTCAAATTTACTTTTAAATATGTGAATTCGACATGCCAATAAGACAACTAAAAATAGACTCAGAAGCAATAGGAAACACAGAAATCTAGCTCAGAATACAGGGCAATACTACAGATGAAGTGGGTCAGCTATAGTCAGTTGATGGAGTAAGAGGAACAAATACCTCCCACAAAAGAAAACAGAAAATGCAGAAAATTGAACAGAAGCAGAACAAGGAAGTAGGAAAGGCAACAAATCAGCAAAACATACTCTGCAAAGTCAGTTTTTACAGTGCTAGAGGAGACTGTAGTTTGTCTTTACAATGGCTAACTTCACCATCATGAACACAGGGGCTGAGCAAGGGTGTCTGACCACCTGAGTTTGACTCTTGGAATATATACAATAGGAGAGAACAGAGAATTACTTCAATTAATCCTATCCACCTTCTCCTACACTACCCCTTTGTTTTGTTGTTGTTGCTGTTTTGTTTTTTGAGACAGGGTATCATGAAGCCTAGGCTCACTATGTAACTGAAAATACTCTCTATCTTCCTGCTCTCTACCTCCCAAGCACTGGAGATACAGGCATGTTCCATCATGCCCAGCTTTCTCCCCTTGTTTTCTTTTTCCTTTATTTTTTTTTTCAATCTTTGTGCATACATGTTGTTTGTGTAAGCTGGTGCATACAGAACCCAGAGGATGGTGTTATATTCCCTGGAACTAGACTTAAAGGCAATTGTGAACACCCTCACCCTCTATCCCACAATCCATCCCCATTCCTAAGTATGAGCTCCCAATCCTAGGATCACATTTTACCTAGAACCCCCAGTGGCCACACCTATCAGGATCTTAGAATCTCAAAATTCTTCCCAATCTTAGGTGCCTAGATGCCAGTGTAAAAACATAATCAACATCAGCCAGGACAATATGTCTCCACTGGAGTCCAGCACCCTTACCCCAATTAAGCTTAAGTACGGCAACACAGCTGAAGCACAAGACAAAGACCTTGAAATAGCCCTTATGAATATGATAGAAGCCCATACTGTGGAAATGAATAAATCCCTTAAAGAAATCTATGACAACACAAACAATGAAAGTAAACAATTAAAAGAGTTCAAGACCTGAAAGTGGAAATAGAGTCAGTAAATAAAACACAACTGAGGGAAATCTGTAAAGAGCAGTTCAGGAGCTCCAACAGGAACCTCAGAGGCAAGCTTCACCAACAGAATGCAAGAGATGGAAGACAGAATCTCAGGCATTGAAGATAGGGTAGAAGAAATGGATACCTGAGTCAAAGAAAATGTTAAATCTAAAAAAAAATACTGGCACAAAACATCCAGGAATTCTGGGACACTTGTGTAAATACCAAATCTAAGAATAATAGGAATAGAGAAAAGAGAAAACACCCAGGTCAAAGATACAGAAATATTTCAACAAAACCAGAGAAGAAAATTTCCCAAACATAAAGCAGGAAATGTTTATCAAGATACAAGAAGCATACAGAAGCAAGGTGGTGCAGGCCTTCAATCTCAGCACTCAGGAGGCAGAGGCAGGCATTGCCGTGAGTCAGAGGCCAGCCTGGTCTACAGAGTGAGCTCCAGGACAGCCAGGGCTACACAGAGAAACCCTGTTTTAGAGGGAAAAAAGCAGCAGTAGCAAAAGAAGTTCCCGTCTGCAAATAATAATAACCATGCTAAATGTATAGAACAAAGAAAGAATATTAAAAGCTGCAAGGGAAAGACCAAGTAACATATAAAGGCAGACTGACTTCTAAATAGAGACTCTAAAAGACAGAAGCTCATGCATGGACAGATGTTCTACAGACTCTCTCTAGAATACCAAGCTACTTTACACCCAGCAAAACTTTCAATCACAATAGATGGAGAAAATAAACTTTCCATGATAGAAACCATATTAAAGCTGTATTTACCTACAAATCCATATTTACTTACAAATATTTACCTACAAATCCAACTCTACATAGGTTAACCACAGCAAGGAAACACAAAGAATAAATAATCCCAGACCAGCAAATCAAAAGAAGGTAAAACAAGCACACACACACACACCACCTCCACCATCACAAAATAACAGGAATCAACAAGCATTGTTCATTAATATCTCTCAACACCAGTGTTCTCAATTTCCCAATAAAAAGACACAAAATAACAGAATGGACTTGAAAACAGGATCCATCCTTTTGCTGCATCCAAGAAATACACCTTAACATCAAGGATAGACATCACTGAAGGAGAACAAGGGGATAAAAATTAGAAAGAAGCCAAAGTACCTTTATTTGCAAAATGGTATGATAGTATACATATATGACCCTAAAAATTCCATCAGGTTTCCTACAGCTCATAAACACTTTCAGCAAAGAAGTTGGATACAAAATTAACTCAAAAAAATCAATATCCCTTCTATATACAAATGACAAAGGGACTGAGGAATGAATAAATGCCATTTATATTAACCTCAAATAATATAATATATTTTGGGATAACTCTGCCCAAGCAAATGAAAGCCTTGTATGATAAAACTAAGATACTAAAGAAAGAAATTGAAGAAGATATCAGAATATGGAAAGATCTCCCATGCTCATGGGTTGGTAGGATTATTATAATAAAAATGGCCATCCTACCAAAAATAATCTATAGATTCAATGAAATCCCCATAAAAATTCTTCATAGATTTTTAAAAGACAATCTTCAGCCTCCTAAGAAAACACACACACCAGAATAAACAAAAACACCACATGAACAACAACAAAAAACAGAAACAAAAACACCATAGCCCAGCATTGCTAAAAACAATCCTAAATAGTAAAAGAACTGCTGGAGGTGCCACCCCCTTTTTTTCAAGATGTAAACAGAACTATAGTAAAAACAACATGATATTGGCACAAAAACAGATATGTTGAGCAATAGAATCAAACTGAAGACCCAGACATAAATCCACACACCTGTGTACACCTGAATTTTGATAAAGAAGCCAAAAATACACACTGGAAAAAAAAAAAAAAAGAGTATCTTTAACGAATGGTGCTGGTCAAACTAGATGACTGCATGTAGAACAATTGAAATAGATCCATAACTTTCACCCTGTACAAAACTCAACTCCAAATGGATTAAAGACCTCGACATAAAAGCAGATACATTGAACCTGACAGACAACAAAGTGGGGAATAACCTTGAATTCATTGGCACAGGAAAAGACTTTCTGAATACTGGCACTAAATCAACAATTATGGGACCTCATAAAACTGAGAAGCTTCTGTATGGCAAAGGACACCATTGTTTGCACAAAGTGGCAGCTTATAGAATAGGAAAAGATTTTTACCAACTCCCCATCCTATAGAGGGCTAATATCCTAAATATATCAAGAACTCAAAAACTAAATTTCAAGAAGCCAACTAACCCAATTTAAAATTGGATAATGATCTGAACAGAGAATTCTCAACAGAAGAAATTCAAATGGCTGAGAAAAACTTAAAGGCATGTTTAAAATCCTTAGTCATTAGGGAAATGTAAATAATAACAACTTTGAGAGTTCATCTTACACCTAGCAGAATGGCTAATATCATCCTGAGTGAGGCAATCCAGATCCAGAAAGACAAATATGGTATGTATTCATTTATATGTAGATATTAGTTGTTAAATCAATAACCACGTTACAATCTGTAGTGCCACAGAGCTTAGGTACAGAATAAGGAACTTGGGGAGGGGGTGACAGAAGCCTAGGAAAGGTAAATACAATAGTTAGTTTTGGATGGATTAGGGAGGGAGAAGTATTGGATCAGGTGGAGAGGAGGAGGGATGAGGAGAACAATGGAGTAAATATAGGGAGAGACAGGAAAAACTAGGGGCCATTTGAGGGACAGTATGGAAACCTAATACAGTAGAAGCTTCCTAAAATATATCCACACTGAAAGTGATCTAAATGAAATCACTAAATAATGGAAGAGACAGAGCCCAAACTGGCCATCTCCTGTCACCAAATGAAGCTTCCAGTACCAGGATTGGGGTACATCTAATTAAGTTGAAAGCCAAAGGGGTACTACAGGAACCACAAATGACCTAGACTTTTGCTCTCCACATACTGATAGCAAGACCCCATTTCTCAACACAACACCTACACAACTCATTCAACATAAAGATGTTGAGCTGGTGCCTGCATAGAGCCTTCACCCCATGTGTTATCATCTTTGATACAGGAAGATACTCTGCATGCTACCAAAGGAGAAATGAAAACACCAACTGAGCCACAAATCCTTGGATCTATGAAAGTGTCCAGCCTGCAAGACGTGCTAGTACAATGGTGGCCCAAACTTGCTGTAGGAGTAAGGGACAAATATCTGATTTGGCTAGAGGCCCACTCCCTGAGATAGAACCCACACCTAACACGCTCAGGTGACCAACAAGCTGAAACTAGAGAGCCCTGGGACCTAGGGTAAAAATAAACACTATTGGTCTAAAAAAAAAAAGCATTACGATGAATCCTAATAGTATTTGCTCACAGATCAGTGTCTTACTTAGCCATACAGAGAGAAATGTCTCCCTGCAGCAGATGGGAGCACATACAGAGCCCACAACCAGGCATTATGCAGAGAGTGAGAAACCTTTGAACACTCAGCCCTAAATGGGATGTCTCCATCAAATCCTTCCCCTCAAGGCTCAGGGAATCCCATGGAAGGAGAGGCAGAAGAGTTTAAGAGCCAAAGGGGATAGAGGACACCAAGAAAACAAGGCCCTCTAAATCAACATGATTGACCCACATGTGAACTCAGAGTCTGACGCAGCGTGCACAGGGCCTGCACCGGTCTATATCAGATGGGGTCCTAAAGCTGAGAGGAGAGGTGGACACATCACTAGCCCAGAAGCTATACTAACCAAGAGGCCATCTCCCTCCAAGGGAGTCTCACTAAAGAGACAAACTACTCCTAGGGGTAGGCTGCATGGCCAGCAGACAGCCAATAAAAAATGAACTCAACGGCATCTTTGCACATTTCTTGTCTTACAGTGAGTCAGGGCTTTTCCTTTTACTATTTTGGTGGTTGTTTTTATATTAGTTTTTATTTTTTCTTTTCTCTTACATTAGAGATCCTTTGCATACATGTTATAGCTTTCAGTTTAGTGTTTTTATGGGCTTCTTGGGTGTGCAAACAAGTGATTGGTTCTCTATTTCTGTGTCTTCTCTTAGGCTCTTTTATTTCTGTTTAGTCCAATTCTGATATGTTAGCTTTATTTTATTATATTTTATTTTGTTATTATTCCTTAGAAGCCTATTTGTTTCTACTGAGACACAAAAAAGGGATGGATCTGAATGGGAGGAGATACGGGAGGAATTGAGAGAAATAGACAAAGAGAAAACTCTATTCAGGATAAATTATGTGAGAAAAATAAAAGAGAAAAAAACAAAGAAAAACTAGAAGAAACACAAAGACATTAACACACAAAAGCAAACTTCATAGAAACACAAAACCAGAAACCATATATATAAGTAAAAGACAAGTAAAATAAAAAATGTTCAAGCAAAGCAACAGGAGACAGAAAGTCTACAGAAACACCACTGAGTTTGTTTTGTGTGTTGTCCATCTACTGCTAGGCGAATGGCCAACCCATAATACGTCCAATGAGATGCCACTGGAGAAAATCAATTTTCCCTTTGAAAGCGGGCATCAGCTGGAGATGGGTTACAGTATTTAGTAACTTATCATTTTTGGAATCCACATATTTCTATCAGTCTTATACAATTTACAAACATTCTCTATCACCATTCTCTTCTCTATGTGACACCAAACCTTTTTTTTTTTTTTTTTAATGTTTTCCTAGATTTCATTATTCTCTTACATAGGGAGTAGTATAATCTGGTCTTTTATGTCTTAATCTTTTTCTTTATTCACTTTGGTCAATGTAAATGCAGTTTATACACACACACATACATGCACATATGCAAACACATACATAAATAAAAACATTTGTTTTCATTGCCAAGAACTATTTAACTGTAGGGTTACAGTACAGTGTACATATTATCTAGTTGGATTGTTTCCACTTTGGGTGTATCCATTAATAATGTTCACTATACTTGCCTCTAGGTCTTTGTGTACTTTCTCTCTCTCACACTCACACAGACACATTTCATTCCTATTGGGTAGATACACAGGAATACAATTGCTAAATCCTATGGTGGACAAATGTATGTTTACGGAAAAATTAGTTTCCAAGGTGTCTGTATCACTTTATAATCTGCACATTAACATGAAAAGGCTACCATTTCTCTCCATATTTACCCACATTGATCGTTACATTTTGTATTCTTGTAGTTATTCCAGGGGGTTATGATAGCAAACTACTCTAATAAATGTTTTCCAGCATCTTTTTCATGTGTATATTGGTTATTTGTGTACTTGCTTTGGTAAAATGTTGATGTATTGTGTTGTCTATTTTTAAGTGGGTTGTTCTTTATGGAGGATGGAGCAGTGGCTCCATGGCTCAGAGCACTGGCTGCTCTCGCTGTTTGGTTCCCAGCACCCACATGGTGCCTCACAACCTTCTATAGCTGTAGTTCCAGGAGACCTTCTGCACTTTTCTGGCCTACGTAGGTAATGCATGCAAGTGGTATACAAGACATACCAAACACCGTACATATAAAGTTTTAAAAATTCCTCAAAGTTCTTTCTAGATTCTTATCATAGTTTCCCTGTTAAATACATACTGTAAAATCTGTGATTTGGTCTATTAATTACTTTCTTATCTCATCTCCTTTTCTCAGGGCTCCATAAGTGTTCTACCACTGACCCTTTAAATATATTTTCAAAGTTTTACACAGTATCTCACTATGTTTCCCAGACTGGTCTTAAACTTGCAATCCTTCTTCCTCAGCTTCAATTATAATTATAATTACAGAATCATAATCCTGTGCAAACCAGGCTTGGTTTGACTTACTCATTTTTTAATGGTATATTTTAATGAACACTTAAATTTTTTTATTCACTTTACATTCTTGTGAACATTTAAATTTTTTAAATTAAGTATAAACCATCAATTTTCCTTCTAGTCTTCTTTTCATAGCTTGTATAGAAACTGCTGGTTCCCACATCATGAGTACACTTGCCTGTATTTCTTCTAAAAGTTTTACAGTTTAGCTTTGTGATTGCACTCTAAATTTATCTCAAATTAATTCTTGTGTAGGAAATGAGGCACAGATGAAGTTTGCTTTTCCAGAATGTTCTTTTTTGTATTATTTGTATATTTTGTAGTACTAGTGAGTGTCAACTTGCTCCAGCACCATTTGTTAAAAATGCTTTCATTTCCTCAGTGAATTGATTCTTGGCAAATTAGCTGCAAATCAAGTGACTAGAGATGTGTCAAACTGTTTCTGGACCCTCTATTTTGTTACACTGATCTATGTGTCCTTATGTAAGCCTGACACTATCTTGATTACTGTAGAGCAAGTCTTCAAATTTTGTGGCCATGCTTTACCTCAGACATAATGAAGCCATGCCTAATTTACTCAATATTTAAAATTTTTAAAGTTTGACTTTAGGATATAGATTTAAAAGCAGCAGAGGCATTTTTCTCTTTTAAGAGGAGGTAAAAAGCTTATAAAATTATCTATAATAACATAATTACTACTACCAGCTAATTATGATTACAATCCACTGCTTGTGTGCTTATGAATATTATTATTTGCTTAGGGTTTTGGAAAACTAATTATGTAATTAAGAAGAGTAAGGAAGGATTAAGAAAATGAGTCTAGCATGAAAGGTCTCTGAATCTCTACCTCCATCTTCACAGTCTTCAGGGGCTTTGGCTTTCTTGCAGAGGCGAGGATCCAACCAGGTGGTTGTCTTGGTGTTATGACTGTGGAATAAAGATCTCAGTTAGAAATAGTGAAACAAAGAGGGAGAAAGTATTTCAAGAGCAGAGATTCAAAATAACTAAAAAGCATATGACATTAGAATATTTATCTCCTAATGCTCCATTTGGATACTAGAGACTCAATAATCCTATTGTTCTCAATCCATTGCTCGGAAAGGTATTCTAGAGGTACAAAATTGAGAATGAAGAGTTTAGATACAAGATCAAAAGCCAAGCACAGAATGATAAACTTATTTAAGCACGAAAACAAATTTTCAGAGTGTGGGCACATAGCCCTCATATTGTGTATTGCTAACTGGCAAAGCTGATCTAAAAATCATGTTGGCTTGCGGTAGGAATTCCCTCCTTTCTTTTGTGAAAATGTACTGCAAATTTTTTTTTAGTATATGTGATCTGTATGTACAGTGTTGGGGGTTGAAAAACATACAGGCAAATATAAAAGCTTCTATTCTTACAAAGACTCTTTAAAAGAAGATAAAATTTGCAAGTTTTAAAATGGTTGTTTCTGCAACATAGCAGTGAAAAATGCTGGCTTTGGTTAAACATCATTCTATAAAACTGTTTTTTCTTTCATCAACATAGATCATATATAACAAACAAACAAAAAGGTGCAACAGAGCAGAAAGAGCATGCCATTGCTCCTTTCTATGAAGTGGGCCAAAACCGCTGAAAAGAACAATGTGTTTAATTTCATTATAGGCCACAGTTAGTCAGCTTCAGGCCAAGCCATCACATAAGACAGTGCTGCTAAAACTATTAAACTGCAGAAAAAACAATCAGTGTTAAATGTTCCTGAAAAAGGACTAGGGAAATAGCTCAGTCAGTAAATGCTTGCCCTGTCAGCATGAGGACCTGAGTCCTATCTTGGTGACACATACTTGTACTAGCACTGGGAGGCAGAGACAGCTAGAGTTTGGGGGGCTCACCAGTTAGTTAGCCTAACTGGCAAGTGCCATGTTCCAGCGAGAGATCATGTATCAAGAGGCAGGCAGTGTTCCGGAGAATTGTGTCTAAGATTGCCCCCCACTTTCATAGCACACATATACAGTACCCTGAACCTCCACGCATGTACTTGCACCACCTGTGCATACACATAATGAAAAATTCCCTGAAACACAGGGATGTTAGAAAAGAAAAAGTGTTACAGAAAATATAGGAAGTCAACATAATATCAATTATTGAAGACCAATGAACAAAATGATACGAAGTTCTCTTTCCTCGTCCATTTTAAGAAAAGAAAATGGTTACAAAGCTGAGGCCTTCCCCATGTCCTTTCTAACCCTCTCGAGCCTTTGCAAAGTCCACTACTATTTTTGGGTATGATGCTAGTTGGAAGACCATATCAGAGACACTTTTTTGTGTGTATACTTAACCATTAGTGTAGGAAAACTTGTGAGTATTTTATAAGTCTGTGTCATACATTCTGACACAGAGAGAGTATCCCTAAAATAAAACCAGTGGAATCAAATTTAGTAAACTGAAAGAGATCACATCTCCTATATACCTAAGAAAATACAAATGTTTAGGAAAAAAACAAAAAAGCAATGGAAATATCTTCCTAAACCAAACTCAATTTCTACTTGAGAAAAGGCTGACTTTGAATATAGCAATGCAAATTTTATTGCTATATTAGTAAATACAGGTGATCTGCTAAGTTTTACACAATATCCCCAAGAAGTAAAGCGGTACTCACAGGGGCTATTCCATACTTGTAAAAGCTAAACCTTCCGGACCTACATTAATATTCTTTTCTCACAGTTATACACTTTATTTTTTTTCCAGGACTTAAGTTATTCTTTTTTAAATTTTTATTTTTTTATTAATTACAATTTTTTCACTTTGTATCCCAGATGTAGCCCCCTTCCCTCAGTCCCTCCTAATCCCATACTCTCTCCCTCTTCTCCTCCAGTGTCCCTCTTCCAGTTCACTGATAGGGGAAGTCCTCCTCCCCTTCTATCTGACCCTAGCCTATCTCATCAGGACTGGCTGCATTGTCTTTCTCTTTGGCCTAGTAAGGCTGCCCGCCTCCTCAGGGGGAGGTGATCAAAGAGCCAGGCACTGAGTTCTCCTTATAGGGAACCCACTTGGAGACTGAGCTGCCATTGGCTTTATCTGTGCAGGAATTCCAGGTTATCTCCAAGGATGGTCCTTGGTTGGAGTATCAGTCTTAGAAAAAACCTCTGTGCCCAAATTTTTTGGTTCTGTTGCTCTTCTTTTGGAGCTCCTGTCCCCTCCAGGTATTTCTATCTCTCCCTTTTTTTTTTCATAAGATTCCCTGCACTCTGCCCAAAGTTTGGCTATGAGTCTCAGCATCTGCTTCGATACCCTGCTGAGTAGAGTCTTTCAGAGGCCCTCTGTAGTAGGCTCCTGTCCTGTTCCCTGTTTTCTCTCTCTTCTGATGTCTATCCTTTTTGCCTTTCTGAATGAGGATTGAGCATCTTACCCAGGGTCCTCTTTCTTGCTTAGCTTCTTTAGGAGTACAGATTTTAGTATGTTTATTCCTATATTATATGTCCAATATCAACTTATAAGCGAGTATATAGTATGTGTGTCTTTCTGCTTCTGGGATACCTCACTCAGGATGATCTTTTCTAGTTCCCACGATCTGCCTGCAAATTTCATGATTTCCTTGTTTTTAATTGTAGTATTTAGTTGTATTTAATTGTAGTATTTTAATTGTAGTAGTATTCCATGACAGACTACAGACTGGGAAAGGATCTTCATCAACCCTATATCTGACAGAGAATATATAAAGAACTCAAGAAGTTAAAAAGCAACAAATCAAGTAACCCAATTTAAAAATGGGGTACAGAACTCAGCAGAATTCTCAATAGAGGAATATTGGATGGCAGAGAAACAAAGAAATGTCCTTAGTCAACAGAAAAATACAAACCAAAACAACCCTGAGATTTCATCTTACACCCATCAGAATGGCTAATATCAAAAACTCAAGTGACAACACATGTTGGAGAGGATGTGAGGAAAGAGAAACCTTCCTCCATTGCTAGTGGAAATGTAAACTGGTGCAACCACTTTGGAAAGCAAGTTGGTGCTTTCTCAGAAAATTAGGAATAGTGACACTTCAAGATCCAGTTATACCACTCTTAGGCATATATCCAAAATATGCTCAAGTAAACAACAAGGACATTGGCTCAACCATGTTTGTAACAGCTTTACTCGCAATACCTGGATCCTGGACACACCCAGATGTCCCGCAACTGAAAATGGATACAGAAAATGTGGTACAATTATATACTTTAAAACAAGTAGTTAACACAGATCTGCCATATTAGCTACAGAAACAAAATGCTATCCTATCAGTAAATATTCACCTGTATTTTGTATTAAAAACTCTTTACTCAAGCCAGGCATGGTGGTACACACCTGTAATCTCAGCACTCTGGGAGGCAGAGGTAGGTGGATCTCTGTGAGTTCAAGGACAGCCTCGTCTACAGTGTAAGCTCCAGTACAGCTAAAGCTACACAAAGAAACCCTGCCTCAAAATACAAAAACAAAAACAAAACAAAAACCCTCTTTATTCAATACATGGTTTGGAAATTTTTCTCCTATTGAATAGGTTGTCTTTTTACTCACTGACCGCTTCATGGAGACATTTTAACTTTATAGCCTCCCTTGTTTTCTATTGCTTTTGTTCTATCAGAAAGTCTTTGTTAAATCTAATGTCACAGAATTTCTCCCTGTATTTTCATTTAGTAGTTAAGTTTCAATTCTTTTTGGAAAATGAATTTATCTATCTATCTATCTATCTATCTATCTATCTATCTATCTATCACTCTTTTTTATTATTTATTTTTTATTTTATGTGCATTAGTGTGAAGGTGTCAGATCCTTTGGCATTTGGCATTACAGACAGTTGTGAGCTGCCATGTGGGTGCTGGGAATTGAACTTGGGTCCTTTGGAAGAACACACAGCGTTCTTAACCATTGAGCCATCTCTCTGCCCCCATGAATTTATTTTTATTTTATATGCATGGACTGTGGACCTGTACAAGTCTACATTCACCACATTCTTGCCTGGTGTCCAAGGAAGCCAGAGGGCATCAGATTCTCAGAAACTGGAATTGCCAGTGGTTGTGAGCTATACGACATGGGCGCTGGGAACTGAACCTGGGTCCTCTGGAAGCACAGTAAGCACTCTTGAGTGCGGAGCCATCATTTTCTAGCCCCTAGTTTCAATTTTTATTGCTTAGGTCTTTAACATATTGAAGTATAAAGACATCCTTTTATAAATTCCCCCATATGTCAGGGTGTAGTTATAAACTGTCCTTGAAAACCTCTTCAATTGCCCGTATAAGAGTGTATGTGGTTGTCCTGTTTTGTGTACACCTGTCCACTGATGTTTACATGAATGTATGCATGAGAATGTACTGTATGTGGTAAAAGACCGTGTCCTTAAAATCTGTCTTTTAAGTACTAGACTCCTGACTTGGAAGAACAAAATGCTCATTCGTAAGACTGTCTGACAGAGAAGAATGAAGTCCTGAGCCTTAATTAATGAGAAAGGGGTTGAGAGGGAGGAAAGGAGGAGGTGAGACAGTGAGACACAGGGACACAGACAGACAGACAGAGACAGAGAAAGGCAAATCATTTGAGTATGGTATCCGGACCTCAGAATTTTCACTGTTACTTATTACATTTTGTAGCTTCACTACATTAATATTCTACGCCTAAACAAATTGCTTTAAAGATTAGACTTACAGGTGCATAGGAGTATAAAAATTCTTCATAATGAAATTTAAATAAATTATTTGCATAACATTCTCTGGAGCAAACAAAATTCAATTTTTGGCTGATCTAATTATGTGGTATTCAGTACCTCTATGAATATTATATTAATACTTTCCATTAAAAGTTTCCTATTTATAGGCTTCTATTGTTCCAGTTACTTTAAGGATCAGTGGTATTTCTTACTGTATTTCCTATTATCTCAATACAACAACTCCAACCTTTAGGACTGAAAATACTTAGCTCAGATAATGCTATGCTTCTCTCCATAATGATCATTTTATTTGTTGGTTGGTCAGAGACAGGGTTTCATGAGGTAGCTCTGGCCGGCCTGAAACTTGCCATGTAGACTAGACTGGCCGTAAAGTCACAGAAATCCTTCGTCTCTGCCTCCCAAGTACCGGGATTAAAGGTGTGCATTACCACACCTAGCTCTTCGTGTAATTCCTGAAATGCTCATTAAACTGGGCAATCTACCTGCATGTTTTTTTTTTTTTGTTTTTTTTTTTTTGGTAAGAGAATTCTCTTATTACAACTTATTCAATTTGTATCCTGGCTGTGGTCCCCTCCCTCATTTCCTCCCAAATTCACCGTCCCTCTTTTTCCCCCTATGCTCCTCCCCTAGACCACTGATAGGCGAGGTCCTCCTCCCCTTCTATTTGGCCCTAGCCTATCAGGTCTCATCAGGGCTGTTTGCATTGTCTTCCTCTGTGGCCTGGCAAGGCTGTACCCCCTCAGGGGGCGGTGATCAGAGAGCCTGCCGCTGAGTTCATGCCAGAGAAAAGCCCTGCTCTCCTTACTAGGGACCCCACTTGGAGACTAAGTCTATAGGCTACGTCTGAACCGGGGGTTTAGGTCCTCTCCTTGCATTGTCCTTGGTTGGCGTATCATTCTCTTGAGGGGTCCCAGGGCTCAGAATTTTTGGCTTTGTTGGTCTCCTCTTAGAGCTCCTGTCCCCTCCAGATCTTTCTATCTCCCACTTCTTTCATAAAATTCCATGCATTCTACCCAGAGTTTGGCTATGAGTCTCAGCCTCTGCTTCGATAGATACCTCAGTCAGTAGACACTTTCAGAGGCTGTCTGTGGTAGGCTCCTGTCCTGTTCCCTGTCTTCTGCTTCCGATGTCTTATCACATTGGTCCTTTCGAATGAGGATTGAGCATTATCCCTAGGGTCTTCCTTGTTTTTTTAGCTTCTTTAGGAGTATATATTTTAGTAAGTTTACCCTATATTATATGTCTCATACACACTTATGAGTGAGTGTATATACACGTTGACCTCTGGCCTCAATGTACACACACCCCAGAGGCCAAATATACTATACTACTTAATATTATTAAGTTGAGGAGGAGGGAGATGTCCTTCAAGGAAATAATTGAATTAAAGAATCAACTTAAATGGTAAATATTAAAAAAACAAAAGAAAAAAAAAAAACAAGTGAAAGCTTTGAGGTATTGGCATGAGTAATCAAACTAAGGTTTAAAAAAAAATTTCAGTTTATCTTCATAGTGACAGGGAATGCTGGAAGAAAGACAGACATTTGCTTACTCAATGAAGTAGATCATTCCTGTGTCAGTGTAGGCCATTTCCCAATTTTTGGGCAGTGGTTCCAGATTCTCATCCCTCATCATATAATTTCTAAAGTCCATGGAGCTATTTGTTTGGTTATAACTTGGAACTGTCTTCATCCAGCAGTCAGATGACTCAGAGTGGATTTCTCTGGTTTCTGTCATTGTTGGAAACAGAAGAGCATAAAGGGTAGATAAAGTTTATTTGTTTTCTTGAACAAAATGCCAAGTGCATACATCAATGTATATATAACATTGCAACCAAATACTGTAAATTTCGCTTATTATGTTCATTTTCTTTATTAGTTTTCAAATAAATAAACATACTCAGGTTTTCTTCATTTTCTAATTAAAATAAACTCTACTCCCCTGATGCCAGTCTGGGAAAGCAACAAAAAATACCATTAGAATCAAATAAGAAGTAATCTTAGCAGCACAGTACTTACACAGACCTTTTATGTGCCAAACTCTATTTTAGGTGCTTACCATATACTAATTCATAATCCTCATAGCAACTCTATTATTATCACCATCATTTTACAGATTGAGGAAACCACGCCACAGAGGTTAAGTTATTCAGGTCACACAGCCATTAAACAGCAAAGTCAGGATTTGAATCTAAGCAGCCCATCCTTTTGACTGCTATCCTAGCCAGGTTTGTACATTTTTTAAGGTTTTTAAATAATAATTTTTTTTAAAGTTAAATAAAACCCTGTTAATACTAAAGTCCTTTTGGAGTCCCACTGTCTATAACATAGGTAGGTAAACTAAGACTTGGTTATTGTCTGGGGAGTCTACAAGTAATGAACGGAAAACATGTTCCTAGAACTGACATGTTACATTCTATCATTTTCATTATTTTTATAAGCAATGCCTCTGTCCTAGAGAATCTGAGGAAAAGCCTCTGGTACCAGCTCTAGTCATCCCTTGAATAAATCTAGTCACACAATTTATTAATCTTGCTACTTACTGAGAGATTAACAGCAATAACTAAAATATAACAGTTATAATAACAATATCCTGTCCTAGAAGTTATGTAAATGTATTCTCTCTTCTTGCTCTCCCAAAATATTGTACTGTACAGTAATATTTTTAGACCACTTTTGGCTGTGAGTAATAGAAACTGGAGAAAGTGGGGCTACAGATTACAGAGGACTACTGAGCTACATTTTTTTCTTATCCCGTATCTTATGATGACCTTGTTGCTTATTTCATGGGTAAAACAGAAGCAAGTATAAGCAGAAGAGAACTATAAAAACTCCCATCATTCAACAGACACAGCCCATTCACCCACTACCACTTATCACTACTAAAAAGTAGTCTGTGTTCCTTCTGAAGGCTGACCCTCCAACAACAAACAGCACCTGCCTCTTTCCTGCCTTCAGCACTCTCCTTCCGAGACCACCAGTCTTCCCTATCTCTTAGATCATATCTATCCACATAAAAACATGTCACTTCTCCATTCTTAAAAAACAAGCAGTTCTTTTTTCTCCTGACGAGGCCCTTATTTTTTCCACTCTATGCCAAACCTCCTTCAGACAGTTTAAATTTGCTACCTTCACTTCCACTCTTCGATTTCTCTATAGACCTCACCCTATCAAGGCTTCTGAACTTTCATTAATAAAACTACTTACCAAGATCACCAATGTTCTACACATGACTAAATTCAATGACTAATGCTGAGACTATAGCTCATTTGAACTATCAATAGCATCTAACATAATTGGTTACTGTCTTCCTTCTACATATAGTAGCTTCCTGATTGCTATCCCTATTCACACCCGCAACCTCCTACTGCCTATTTTCAATAAAGGAGCCATAATGAGCCCATTAAAACCTGTTATATATTTCTCTTCTCAAAACGCAACTGTGACCTCACATCTCAAAATAAAACCCAAATCCTTTCAAGGCCTCTAGAACTATGTAACATGTATTCATTCTCCTTCCCTAGCATTACTGACTGACCTCATCAGTCACTATTGTATTCTTTTACTTTCCATCAAGCTGTTCAAGCCACATACAATCTACTGGCCACACCATGACCAAACACCCTGGCTTCTTTGCTGCTGTCTAAATGTTCCAGGCATACTAGCATTTCAGGCATCTTAACTTACAGTTGCCTCTGTTAGGAATACGCTTTTTTTTTTTTTTCCAGATAGTTGGAGTTTACTCATTTGGTTCAAGTCTTTTCTGTCACTTTATCTAAAACTGCAAGTTGACTACCTCTACTTTCTTTCTACCTCCTCACAAGCCTTGCTTAGCATCATCAAACACACTCTACATGTTATCCAGGTATGACTTTCTCATCAGAAAGTAAACTCCATGAGAACAGAAACTTTGGTCTGTTTTGTTCACTACTTTATTCCTGGCATTTAGAAAAATGGCTAGCACTTAGTAGCCCAGCAGATGTTCAATAACTATTTGTTGAATGAACAAATGAAATTTCTGGTTTAGTTTCCTTGCAGAATATGTAATAGAGATTTAAAGTTATCCAATGTAGAAATCAATCTGTAAGTGAGTTATACTTGGGGAAAATAATTATGTTAGACAAAAGCAATGGCAACTAAATGATCTATAATATTTTCTCAATATAATTTCAAGCTTTTAATTCTAAACCTTTTAAAAGACATTCTTTTGTCTTGGCATCTAAATGCAATGGCTAACTCATTTAACATTAAATATAAGAATTCAGAAGTTAGAACAATACCCAGAACTCACTTGCTGAAGGGGGAAAATAAACAATGATCATGTAAGGCAATAAGCATATACAAAGAAAAACTTAATAGGTGATAAAGGAAAATGAAGATATTTTGGGATCATATAGCGATGGGTTGCAAATCTAGGGACATGAGCAGCATTTATCTCCTTCTCTATTCCAGGCATTGTGTCTGGTGCAGAAGATGCACTAGTGGAAATATAAATTCCAGAAAAAATTACAGCCTTCAGAAAACTCACATACTATTGTTCCAAAGAGAATGGTTACAATAAATAACACTAACATAAGTCCCTGTGAGCTCTGGCTTCCCAGTTCTACTCTCAGTTGAGTGAAAGAATCTCTGGGGCAACTACACAATTATTCAGTAACAATCAGTAGATTCTTCATCCTCTCTTTCTTATTTTCATTCAGTGAGAAATATGGAAGTCAAGCCAAAAGATTAAAAAAAATATGAATCTTATTTGCAAGTAACAAACTTTTCAGATAATTTCTTCTGGCATATCTCCAAAGTCTATGTGCTTTAGGTTCAAGGATTATTATAAAACCAATTTTGTTTTAATACTGAGAAATAGGAACTATGCCAGTAAGATTACCATATCATAGCATCCCAAGTATTTCAGATAAGGTAGTGTCATATCATTAGTGATAGCTTAGTATTAATTTATCAAAGTTAAGAAAACTCTTGTTAGATGACACACAGAAATCTAGGTTGTTCCACATATAGCTTCCATGCAGAACTAGAACCCTATCATCTGCTCAACATACAGCTCAAGAAAAATTTTACTATTTCAATTCAAGGTTAAAGCCATTCTAAAAAACCCAGAAGTTGCTAATGTGTTTACAAACCAATGCTTCCACTGCCATTAACAGCTTCTTTGTCCTCATCTTCTTCTTCTTCAGGGAGAGAGCTGTCCATCCTTTCCATCTTGCTGACAGAAGTAGTTCGTTTTCTTTGGGATTCTGTGTCAAACTCATTGTCAAAGAGGACCTGATCAACCGGATCTGGCTGGAAAGGACTAGGCTCTGCTGGAGGCTTGGGAGTGCCATAGAAATTTCCTGTGGTGTACAAAATGAGGGCAGCTGAAAGCATGAATGCTGAGGAAGTTTCACAAATAAAGATTAGAGAATGTCTCTGGCATTGACTAAAAGGAGGCTAAAACTCTCCGTATGGACTACTTTCTTATAAACCTTGTCATATATTAGCTAACAAATTAATACAATTTGTATTAAGGCCAGGAAGTTGATGATAATATAGATCAACCATTCATTACTATAGGACTTGTTTTATACGGGTTCTGAATTAGGGACAAATTTGAAAATATAAATGCATTGATTCTCTTATGCAAGAATGAAAGGCACAAAAAATAAAGGTTAAAATTAACTCAAATAATTTTGTTCTAATGTATAAAATGAATAATTTTACTAAAATGAGGATATACATACAAACACTAAGAATTATTTCATATAGAAATATAAGCTGCTGTGTAATTTTAAAAAGTTTTCTGCACATTTTAATTATATTATCTGATAATTTATTGAGGAGACACTATTGGTTAAGCTCTATTCTAGTGTACACTCACAAAAGCAAGAGATAGTTCAGTGGTTTTCTGAGGATCTATGATTTTTCCAGTACCAGTACTTGGTCAAGATAAGAATAAAAACAAATGAAATAACTTCCAGTTTGTCATGCAGTCCTGTGGGTCAGGCAGTCAGGCATAACGGGAAAGTGTTCATCAAGTCTAGCTGTCTAAACAGTCATTGTTCAATCATTATGTTACTGCTATGAAAAGATAAATATGGTTAAAAAGCAAAACATTTTTCTTTTATTGTGCTTATATCACCTTTTTAATAAAATTGTTCAGTTCTAAAAGAGCTAATTAAGATACCCATTGATGTAATGGAAATTAAGAAAGTAAACTTTTTTCCCCTAGACAGGAAAAAAGAATGTTAGGCCATATAACACTAAGAAAAATCAAGAACACGGTGTACTTTAAATCTGCATGTTAGAGGGAGAAAACAGAGTGAATTCTGGGGATGTTTGATTATAAGTGCAATTATCAATATGCAAAAAATCAAACTAAAAAACTTCTCAACTTCTTTGTTTCAAAATCCATATTTGAAGTGGGTTATGCCACACAGATGGGTACAAAGATTTATATTAAAACAGATTAGATTTTCTGACCTGTAAATAAGAATGGCAAAGAAAAAAACCAGTTCATTGTTTTCTAAGAAAAACACTTAATAATGCAAGCAGAGGTTTGACCACGGGGAAAATTTTAGCACAATCTAATTTTTCCCATTTTATCTTGTTTAACAGACAGGACCTCACTGAGTAGCCCTGGAACTCACTGTATAGACCAGGCTGTTCGTACAATCACAGAGATCCACTTGCCGGTGCCTCTCCTGGAATTGAAGATGTGAAGCGCCACGCCCAGCTATTTTTCCTTTTTAAAGCTCAATAATCACACTATCAAGGATTTTGGATGAATCAAAATAGAAATAAGAGTGTATGCTTTCTAAGGAACAATAGTGTCAACAGAAACACGTTTTACTGTAAATTCTTAGTTATCTAACTGTAGAAAAGTTAACATGTCTCTAAAGGAAAAATTAGAAAAAAAATGAGGAGTACAGTTGCTATCCACTTACTAAATAGGCTTGGGGGTTTCACAATAATTTTGTTTTTTTTAAGTTTCCTTCTTTAAGAAAGGTCTTCCCAGGGCTGGGGAGATGGCTCGGCAGTTAAGAACAGCTGCTTCTCCTACACAAGACCAGGTTCAAGTTCTTAGCACCAACATGGTAGCTTACACCCATGCATAACTGCAGCTCTAGGAGAGCCAACACCCTCTTTTGATCTCCACAGGTAACGGCATAAACATGGTACACATACATACATACAAGCAAGCAAAACAGATTTTTTTTTTTAATCTAGGAAGTTTTCTTTTAGTTGGGCATGGTGGCACACACCTGTAATCCAAGCACTCAGGGAGGCAGAGACAGGTGGATCTCTTGTGAGTTTAAGGCCAGCCTGATCTACAAAGCGAGTCCAGTAAAGCTAAGGCTACACAGAGAAACCCTGTACCAGACAACCAAAAACCAAAACCAAAAACCAAAGTTTTTTTAAATTAAAAAAAGCCTTTTCATTTATAGAACTATCAACTTTTAATAAATATTTCAAACATGAAATTATATATAATAGTATCTGGATCATATTAGAGTCACTTATATGAATACAGGTAATTTACATAACCTCTAGGTATTAGATTTATCTTTTTAAACCAATATTTAGCAGAATTTTCTCTTGCTGTCTCTGTTTCTGTCTCTGTATGTCTCTCTATGTCTCCTTCCTTTCCCCTAAACCCTTTCTCTCTCTTTGAGAAAGGGTCTCACTATGTAGCTCCAGATGGCCTAGAACTTGCTATGTAGACCAGGCTGGTCTCTTAACTTCCAGAGATCCATCTGTCTCTGCTTCTCTGCCTCCCTTCCCCCATGCCTCTCTGCCTCACTGCCTCTATCTCTGCCTGTGCCTCTGTCTCCCAAGTACTGGGATTAGGAATAAAGGTATACACACCATCATGCTGGGATCTCTCTTTTTGAAAACAGGATCTTATCCAAGGCTGGTCTTGAACTCCTGACCTTGCTGCCTTTATCTCCCAAGTGCTGGAACTATAGACATGTTTCATTATACTTGACCAGAATTATATTTGCTTTTCCGCCTATTTGAAACAGGGCTTACTTCTAGAACCATTATGTTTGCAAGATTATCAAACAAGAACCCTTGTGCTATGAAGAATGGAGACAGCTATCCAAAACTACTTCATCAAACTGAGTAAATACACTCTGTAAGTCAAAAATTTTGGTCTAGCACTAGAAAAATGATGAAATAAAATACAATATTCAAATGATGACATACTGCAAGAATTAAAGGCAATGAATTCATGTAATATGTAGGGCAGTAATAACAAGAAGTAATCTAAGAAAACTACAGTAATATGTAAAAGCAATAAAGAACAGAATAAGACAAGAAGCACAGATCCTGTAAATAATAAATATGCACACAAGACACAATAAGAGCATATATAAACAGAAACATATACTGAATAAATAAGAAAAATTAAATGTAAGAGGTAAGCTATTTGAATAAAAGTGAAAAAAGCGCTCCCCTCAGCAGCACATAACTAAAATTGGAACGATACAGGGATTAGCATGGCTCCTGCGTAAGGATGACATGCAAATTCATGAAGCGTTCCATCTTTTTATTGGACTTAGGGGTTTTTTTCTTACTTTTTATTCTTATTTTAATTTTTACTTTTTGTGGGGGGATGTCACAAGAGTGAGTTGGCAGATATGGAAGAACTAGGAAGTAAGTATGATTGGAGTCCATAATGGGAAAATCCCAGAGAATCAGTAAAAATGTTATTAAAAAAAAAAAAAAAAAGGAAAAACAAATTAGCTTGCCCATTCCTTTGGCATGTCTTCACTGGCAAAAATAATACTCCTACCATTTTTCTTAAAATCTCTTGTTTTGTTTCAGAGCACCTCAGTTTACACTTAATTTAATTTTTGACTGCCTTCTCTACTATGATACAGAATTTATTAAGGCAATAGCATTTTGATCTTGTTCACCACAGTATTCCTGGGTATCTTGGCACATAGTATCTGGGACTTGGCACATAGTATGTACTTGACAAGTGGTTGCTAAATAAATAAAACATGATCAAATCAATTTTTAAATGAATGGACCATTTATGTGAGCTAAGGCCAGAAAAAGTAGGTCAAAGTTTATAGGCGGGAAGGAAATGACTCCAAGTTCTGAGGGAGAGAGGGACATGATCAGAAAAATCAGAGCTGAGCTTGAGGAAGGCCAGCATTGTAGCAAGGGGCAGAATGGAAGCAACAGAGGCAAAAACAAGGAGAGAGGGCAGGGAGGGGGAAATCAACCACAGTAGCATCATGAGCTCACCTAAAGGGCCTCTAAGGAGGCAGTGAAAGTGCCTATCAAGACGAAATGACCAGATGTGGTGACTGAAAGGAAATGTCTTCTGGACAAAAATGTGCACACATGTGCACATACGTAAATGTAAATGAGGTGCATTCAAGGCTATTTATTTAATGTCATCTCAAGCCACCAAAGATAGCATAAAGGACGAAGGCAGTATCATTACATACACAGAACTTGTGAGAGATGTAATTGTAAAAGCAGAATAGACATGATGAAAAAGTATAAGATGCTATAGGAGTGGATAAGCTTGCCAAAGAAAAGTGTGTTAGATTTAAAAAAAAAAATAATAATAAGCACCTAACATGAAATCAATTAAGAGTTGAAACTGACTCAAGTTTGTACTTCAGGGAAACAAACTGTTAGAAGAAACAGATATGAAAATCAATTATTGGCTGTATCCCTCAATCTGTACATTATTTTTTTTTTTTTTTGCAAGATTTTATGGTATAAACAGGTTTTCAAAGTACATGGACTTTAGATTCCATCCATGAACAGAAAGCTATCAACAAGCACGGGGTTCAGATGATGACTGTAAATTGCTATGAAATACGTAAACTTGACAGGTGGGTTAGGTTTTAGTTTATTGCTCACAGTGAACTTTTTAATGTAATATATAATGCTTTGAGTTATTATCTAATATCATCTAATTGGTGAGTTAAGAATCTCCTTATCCGGGCTGGAGAGATGGCTCAGCAGTTAAGAGCACTGGCTGCTCTTCAGAGGACCTGGAAGAGCAGTCACATGGCAGCTCACAGCCGTTTGTAACTCCGGTTCCAGGGCATCTTACACCCGTTCAGGCAGATCACCAACGTACATAAAATAAAAATAAGTAATAAATTATTTTAAAATAAAGGAATCTTCTAACCAAAAGGAAAGTTTTCTAATAATTTCCTAAGATTTACTTGTGTTTTGTGCATACAGTTCTTTTGCCTCATGCGCATCTGAGCACCATGTGTGTGCAGGGTCCAAGGAGGCTGAAGAGGGCATTGGATCCCGGAAAATTGGAGTTTCAGACAGTTGCTAGCTGTCATGGAGATACTGGAAATCAAAAGCGAATCTTCTAGAGAAGCAGCCAGTGCTCTAAACTGTTAATCCATTTCTCTAGTCTTCCCAAATAACTTTTTAAAAATCATGTTTACTGATGAAATTCTTTCTGAAATGGTTCTAGTCATCTGGAAGTAGTTTTAATATTTGGGGACATACCATCATACGTTCCACTTTCTAACAATGCTCCGCTTTCTTCCAGTGCTTTGAACTGTTCAACAGAAATGAAATTATAGTCCACCCCTGGAACTTCCCCATCCCTGGGAGCCCTTGTAGTGCCTAAGGAAAAAAGAAAAAAATAATGTACTTTTTAAAATACAAATTACTCAGAGTTCTATCAATCTAAGAAGACTACATGGAAGACACAACTTATTTAATACACTGTATCTGATAAAGATAGTAAAATTTTAGACAACTTAATATTAAAGAGCACAATAATTATAGGAGGAAATATACTTTAATAAAACTCAAACCCTGAAAGTAAGTTTAGTGCTGATAAAGACTTAATTTCCTGGCACAGGTTTGTTTTTTTTTTTTTTTTTTTAAGATTTTCTTTAAACTTTTAATTATATGTGTGTGTTAGCGCGCGTGCGTGCGTGCATGCGTGTGTGTGTGTGTGTGTGTGTGTGTGTGTGTGTGTGAGTGAGTGAGTACATGTTCCCACAAAGGCCAAAGGAGGAAGTTGGATCCCTTGGGGCTGGAGTTACAGGTGGTTATGAGCTGCCTACTATGGGTGCTAGAAATCAAGCTTGGATATTCTGCAAGAGCTGTAAATGTTAAGCCATCTCTCCAGGACCACAATAATTATTTTAAAGTCCCAATATTGTTACTTAACTGCAAGAAGGAAAGATAAGTTCACCAGAAACAGACTCCATCACCCCTTCCAACCTTATCAGGGCATAAATGACAAATATTGTATATATTTATGGCACATATATTTTGAAGAAGGGAGAGATGGGGTGCCAATATATATCCTTGGCTGGCTATGTAAACCAGGCTAGCCTCAGACTTACCTCTTTTTGTAATCCCTAAAATGTGAAAAAGATCCACAAAAATGATGCTGGTGGTGATAAAAATAATAGGCTGAGAAAATTAATGGCTACATCAACATTCTGTACAGTAATTGTACTGAATATAGCATATTTGTTTTAAATCCTAGAGGATACAAAAGTAATAAAATATAGCTTCTTTCAGTATAGTCATTTATTTTCATTTTCAAATCTTTGTTTTTCATATGTTGAACTACATTTCTAAGAATCCTTTAATAAACAGCCTTTTGCTTTCTATTGAGTACAAAGTTGAAGAGTTAAAATTATAACTTAGAACTACTACGAAAGTGACTCCACTAACTGAACCTCTTTGCCTTAAGAGGTGGAGCCTTTCCCTTCGGCCTCAACTCTTTTTAAACTTCCTTTTATTAATTTAAGGGTGAACATGCCGTGGAAGTCCAGGAGTGTACATTTCCATCTCCCATCCTCCCAGAATGTTCTCATTACTACACAAAGAGCGTCAGGCTAGACCCTTGAATAATTAGAACTTCACCAAAAAACAGCATAAAGGTAGTCATAAACGTACAGCCATCCCATTTTCTCCAGTCTCGGCTAAGCTGCCTCCGACTTTGCCACAGGAGTGATCCCAGCTAACCCCAGGCAACTCATGAAGTCATGGTAAATAACACATGAGGGTTGCTTTATTTTATTTTAAAGATAGATAGATAGATTGATTGATTAATTAATTAATTACTTGATTGATTGATTTGATGTATCTGTGCTCTATCTGCATGTACACCTGCATGTCAGAGAGAGCATCAGATCCCATTATAGATGGTTGTGAGCCACCATGTGGCTACCAGGAATTGAACTCAGGACCTCTCCAAGAGCAGACAGTGCTCTTAACCACTGAGCCATCTCTCCAGCCCCATGAGAGCTATTTTAAGGCATAGAATTTTAAGGCAATTTATTATGTAGCAAAGGCTAACAGAATATGCAAATGAACTCTGCTACAAAATATGACTATATAAAATTTAATTCATAAGCAAGCCATATTGTAAATAATATTACAAAAATAGCACCAACCTAAGGGGCAGGAAGAACTCTCTTTTAGTCTAGAATTATTATTAGTGGTATGATTTAAAACAGGCATTTAATGTCTCTGGGATTCATAATCTTTCTGCAAAGTGGTGCTGGACAAGATGGTGTTCATGATCCCGTCTACTAAGAGGCATGGATGTTATATGATTCCAAAACATATATTGCTAAGACTTAGAAAGTGCTACTTCTTTAGTGCTACTTCTCATCACAAATTGCTATAAACTCTGACTTCTATACATGTTAAAATCTATTTTTTCTCCTGCTCTTTTGCCTTTAATATCTTTAAAAATGTCTTTAGTTTCTTGATACTCTCTCTCTGTTTTATGTGTACAAGTTACATAGTTCCGTTCTCCTTTTTACAAAGACGTCTGTTTACTCAGATTCTACCTACTCCCCCTCATTCTCTGTTCAGCACATTGCAATCCTATCTCTTCCCCAAATACGCAATAAGACACTTTTTATGTTCAAAGGTAATCTCTATTTTGTTTAACTTAACCTTCCTAATACTATGACCATTTAATATAGTTCCTCATGTTGTGGTGAGCCTCAATCATAAAATTATTTCATTGCTACTTCAAAACTGTAATTTTTCTACTGCCATGAGTTGTAATATAATATCTGATATGCAGGGTATCTGACATGCCATGCTAATGGGGGTCCTGAACCACAGGTTCAGGCTATTGTCTTAGAGTGTAACCCCTATAAGCTGACAGTGCTCCAGTGACAGGCCACACATCCAAGAATATTTCAGCAGCACAGATTAGTCTTGATGGGAGGGGAGAAAACATAAAATTGGGTGAGAAATTTATCTTTGGGAAGATCAATCTGGCTAAGAGGTGGGGAAAGGGGTTAGGATAATCAAAACATGTTGAACAAAACTTTCAAAGAGGAAAAAGGTAATTTAGTCTAAGTTGAGATGGCTCAGTGGGTGAAAGCTTGATGCCTTGAGTTTGATCCTCAAATCCCAAGGTGGCAAGAGAGAACTACTATCAAAAGTTGTTCTCTGATCTCCATGCGCACACTTAGAACACACACAACCCCTTTCCAATAATAATGATGATGATAATAATAATAATAATAATAACAATAATAACAATAACAATAATAATAATGAATAAAACCCAAAATACACAAAAATCCAGGGAATTTAGTCATGAAGGGACTAATGTAATTCCTGTAAAGCTGAGTCAGTTGTCCAGTGCGAGGAATGGTGTTTAAACCCTGCCTGTAATCCAGAGACAGGGAGGTAGACACAAAAGAACTGAGAGCCGGGGGCCAAGCTGGCTACATAGTGAGACTCTTTCAGATAATAAGGGGCAGATTAGTTACTGTCAAAGTGGGTTAACATAAAAAAGCAAGTCTAATTACCTTCTCTCATTTTTTGGTACGTCTGTGTCTTTTGCTCAAACCTGACACAAGCTAGAATCATCAGCTCAGTTGAGAAAGTTTCTCTATGAGATCCAGCTGTAAAGCATATTCTCAATTAGTAGTCAATGGGGGAGGGCTCAGCCCACTGTTGGTGGTGCCATCCCTGTGCTGGGGGTGCTGGGTTCTATAAGAAAGCAAGCTGAGAAGGCCAGGGGTAGCAAGTCAGTTAGCAACACCCCTCCATGGCCTCTGCATCAGCTCCTGCCTCCAGATTCCTGCCCTGTTTGAGTTCCTGTCTGACTAACTTTGGTGATGAACAGCAATATGGAAGTGAAATCTGATTAAACCCTTTCTCCCCCAACTTGCTTTTTGGTTATAGTATTTCATTGCTGCAGTAGAAACCCTAATTGAGACATCCACTTTTCTTTCTGCTACGAAGCTCTTACCAGAAGCCAAGCGTATGCTAGCGCCATGCTCTGGAACTTCCAGATGCATGAGTCAAAAAACCTAGAAAGCCAAAAGAAACCAAAACCCTTTTTCTTTGTAAACTTCTCATTCTCAGTAATCTCCTATAGCAACACAAAATGAACTAAGCCACTAGCTATATAGATTTCCTATTATAAAGTAGCTCCTCATGTCTTTTTCACATCTCTACTGAAATTGTTTGTCTTTTAAAAATTTTAATTTGTAAAAAAAAAAAAAAAAAAAAAAATTTAATTTGTAGACAGGTGCAGTGACACACACCCTCAATCTCAGTACCCAGAGAGGCAGAGGCAGGTGGATTTCTGTGAGTACAAGGCCAGCCTGGTCTACAAAGTGAGTCCAGGACAGCCAAAGGTACATAGAGAAATCCTGTTCCACCCCCCGAAATTAATTTGTAGGTCTTTATGTTCTTGATACTATAATAAATCATCAAATCTAATCATCCAGGTGTCTGTACAATGCACATTATTTAATCTCTAAAAATTATTTAAAATTTTAAAAATCTATTTTAAGATTTTGCCCCATTGTAAATATTTTAGAAAATGAAATAACTTTTAGTACTAATAAAGTTTTGTAGTCTCTTTTCTAGATAGGTATTACATATGGAACATTTCTATGAAGTATGATTTCCTGAAAGCAGTTTCTTCTGCATATATGCCCAATATACATTACAGAGAAAACAGAGCCAGAGATAACCTTTCAAAAGCTATTAGGATCCTACAAGCAAAACACAAAATAGTTCTGATTATTACTGCAGTTGAAAAGGACTACTAAATTACTAACAAAAAGTACTAGAATAAGCAAGATATTTCTTTTCAAAACAATGGGGCAAATTGTGTGATATGTAATTTTAAGACTAACCATTATGATCAGAGAACAGAGGCCCATTGAAGTGAATGGGCACCATGGCTTCTACTTTCCTTCAGGTACAGCATTCAGCTATGTTCATTTATTCTGATTTCTTGCTGCTTTTTTGACAATAAGACATCAAGCTTATGCATAAGAACTAATACAACCATAAAGTCTTACCAACATGACTGCCTGAATGTGAGCCGACACCGATAGACACATTAACATAGACAGGGGGAAGCTGAGGAGCATCATTCCCTACACAAAGAACTACAGGCAACTAAGGAATGCTGAGAGCATGAGAAATGGTCTTCTCAGGAAATGAAGAACAACGCATCAATTGACTGCCCAAGACCAAATGGTCTTCTCTGAACACACACGTAATCATAAAATTATATGGAGTGAGAAGAATGTATTTATTTATTTACACATGTTTGTAAAAATAACTGACAATTATTGGCTGGACTTTTCCTCCATCTCTGTTCCCTCGTTAACCCTGCACTTCTGGTAGGCAGGGTAAGTTTTGGATCACAGGTTTTGTTGGGGGATTGTTGCTCTCCTCCTTCCACTAGTCCTGCCTGGCTAGGAGGTGGTCGCGTCAGTCTTCATGCCAGAAGGGGACAGGAACCTCACAAGAAGAACAGAGACAACTAAGCCTGTCCTGTGGGGGCTTTCAGAGACTGAGACATCAACCACGGAGCATGCGTGATCTGGACCTAGGCCTCCTGCACACGTGCAGCCAGTGGGCTTCTTGGTCTTCATACGGGTCGCCTGGTGAAGGTGGGGGTGTTTCAAACATGGGCTCCATCGCTTGCTTTTGGATCACTTCCCCCTGGCAAGGCTTCCTTGCCTGGCCTCAGGGGATGAAGATACGCTCAGTCCTGATGTGACTTGATGCGCTCAGGAAGGTTGTAAGAGGAGTTCTCCTTTTCTGGGGGAAAGGGAGAGAAGGAGGAAGAAAAAGGGAAGGGGGGGACTGGGTGGAGAGGAGGGAGGGGCACCCTTGGAATGTAAAATAAATATAAAAAGAAAATAAAAAACTAAAAAGAAAAAAGAACGAATACAATCTGTGAGGTTGCCATCATTCACAAACTTACCAAATGTATCTGAGCTAATTTGCATTGGAAAAACAAACAGCAAAGCAGGAACTACCTCCTTTTACTCTGGTCTCTTGTGCTAAAGATTGGCTTGTTAATTTTTAATGTCTGGGGGTACTCACATCTCTGACGCACATGTATGGGCGGACGTGTGCAGACGTGTGCAAGTGCAAGGCCTGCGCTACACAGGTGCAGAGGGCAAACGGGAGCACACTGAGCCCTTTCCATCACCCTCGCCTGTTGATCGAGGCGGGGTCTCTAGCTGAATTTGGGCCTAAGTTTCCACAGCTAGGCTGGAAGCAAGCAAGGTCTGGTGATCCTTCTCCTCCTCACCTCCCTCATCTGTGCTACAATTAGATATTCCCAGAATGCGTGGTTTACTACGTGGGTGCTGGGATCCAAAGCCAGTCCTCATGGTTGTGCAGCACATACTGCGTGGATAAGCCACCTATTGCCTTAGAAAGCACCGCAACAAAGTCAGACCGATGTCCGGTTCCTTAGTAAAGGTAGCAGCTGTGGAGAGTGGAGGAGGAAGCACGGGAACAAGCGGTCTTATTTCTCATTTAGTCCAACGACACCCACTAGGATTTATTACAAAGTCAATGGTGCACCTTCTCAGCAGTCACAACAATTCTGTACAGTTGAGTATTTGCCACGGGCTTTCTGTTACATTCTATTATTATAATGCTATAACTACTCCATTTTCAGTATTATCTGATATGCAGCATTCCAAACTTATTTTCTAGTAACAGCTCTCCCCTATAAATTCTAGAATCAGATACACAAAAAGAAGGCAGAGCGCAAAATTCAAGAACCAGAAATTTCTTTTGGCCTGGCAACATGGCTCTCTAGGTAAAGTGCCTTCAACCTGAGTTTGATTCCATGACCTATCTGGTAGGGAGAACTGACTCCCTCACAAGTAAAGAAATAAATACAATAGAAATGTTTAAAGGCAATTTCTATCAATTTATTCATATATTTTTAGTCTTATAAAGCAATCGTATACTTCCTTAGGTTGATTTCTAGGTGTTTCATTCTTTTGAGACAAGATTTCACTGTTCAGCTCTGGCTGTTGTCAGACTTGAAGTGGTCCTCATGCTTCATCCTGGAGAGGTTGTGGAGAAAGGGGAACCCTCCTCCATTGCTGGCGGAAATGTAAACTTGGACAACCACTTTGGAAATCAATCTGGCGTTTTCTCAGACAATTAGGAATAGTGGTTTCATCTCTATGGCAGCAACTTAGCTACTGACAGTACAGTTTTGCTTTTAATAGAATCTCCTGTGCAAGAAATAATAGGATTAGTTGACTACTATAATTGTTTGCACCTGGCCGGTTTAGTCTGGTCTGTGGCTTAAAATTCACCCATGTTCAATTTTTTCTTTTGACATTATATCATTTATGAAAAAAAGATAATTTCAATTCTCTTCCAAGCAGAATGACTTCTACTTCTTCTCGTTGTTTGATTGCTCTGGCTAGAATTCTAAGTGCTAAGTTGAACAGTAGAGTAGCAAGTAAACACCCCTCACACGCTGCCTCACAGAGAAAGCCTACTGCAGAGTAGGATGCTAATCATAGGCTTTTCAGACACAGTCTTCATTACATGGAGGTAGTTTCCTTTTCTTATATTACTACTCTGATGAGTATGGTCATTTTTAATCATAACAGAACATTAAATTTTATAAAGTACTTTCACTGTATTAACTGAGATTTTTTATGTATATTTATTGATTTATAAGTTAAACTATATTTAAATTGCAGGCATAAATCCCACTTATTCATTACATGTTGCCGTTTTAACTGAATTAGGTTCACTAATATTTTGAGATTTAGGGGTCAATATTTATATTGGAGTTAGGCTTTTTTACTTAAAAGTACTGTTTCAATTTCCCCAATAGCTACAGGTCTCCTTGTATGTTTTGTTTTTTAATTTTTTAATGGTTCGGTCCCGGCAGGGTTTGTTTCTAGACACTTTCCTATTTCTTCCAGTCACTAACTGCCTAGTGTATAAGTCCTAACTCCCACATCAGTTTTCATGTCTCCACTTTCTCTTAGACACTAAGTTTTGCTGTGTCAACTGTTAATCTTTTCACAGCATTGGCTTTACTCATGTCTTCTATTGTTTTTCTATTTTGTATTTAATTATCTCTGTTTTCATCATTATTATCCCTTCCTTTTGCTGACTTTGGGTTTAGCTTCTCCTCATTTTCTCCCTTCAAGTACAAAGTTTAGAGTTTTCAGGTGATTGTTTTCCCTTAGCTTTCACCACATTCTGTAAGCTTTGGTATGTTATATCTTCATTTTTATTAGTGCCAGATATGTTCTCAATTCTGCTGCAATTTCTATTTTCAGCCACTTGTTATTTAAAGATGCACTGTTTTAATGTCCACATATCTGTAGATTTTTCTGCTTTTCTGTGAGTAGTTTCATTTTACTCTAGTCAGAAGACATACCTCATATATTTAAGTTTTTTAATTTGTTAAGAGATTGTATGTGTGGGTCTGAGACTGTTTGAGGATGTGTATGCTGCTTTAGAGAGCTCTGTATGTAATTGTTAGGTCCATTTGGTCTACTGTGTTATTAAAGTTCTCTGTTTTAGGCTGGGTGGTGATGCATGCCTCTAATCCCAGCACTTGGGAGGGAGAGGCAGGCAGGTCTCTGTGAGTTCAAGGCCAGCCTGGTCTACATTACAGAGTTCCCGGACAGCTAGGGCTAAATAGAAAGACACTTTCTCCAAACAAACAAACAAAACAAAACAAACAAACAAAAAACTCTTTTTTTGTGGTGCTAAATTTCCTTTTGTTTATGAGTAGAACACCTCTATAAAGAGATACCAATATCTGATGATCTATTTACCAGTGATGGGCACTGGAGCTAAAGAAACCAAGAATGTATGTCTTTAAATAGATACATTTAAATTTATATTGGGTTAATGCCAAAGAGCAAAAGTACTGAATCATAAGGTAAATGTATATTTAATTTTCTATTTTATTTTTCTAAGAAGATGAATTATTCTGCACTCCCACAAGTATATAAGAACCATAGCTAATTTATATTAGTATTTGCATATAGAAATTCTCTTTTGAAGTTTACTTGTGAAATCAGTAAATTTCCTAAATCCTAAAAAATAAAAACAATTAATAAGAAAAATGAGATAAATTACACTGTAATTCTGTGAGAATTAATCTTAACAATTTGATTTAAAGCTTATTGGTTTAAAGAAACTGATTGATACCAACTGCAGCTTTATTTTTTCTTTAGCTACTCTGTGGGTTCTTCTCCTAACTGTCTCCTACCAATATCTTCTCTGGCTCAGCTCAGCCTCTCCTGGCTCAGCTGTCTTCTTACTCTCCTAGCCCAGTTAACTCTCAAAAGTCTCTTACTTTCACTCTGCTCAATCTTTTCTTCTCTCTAGCCCTACTCTCTCTTCTTATTTCCTGCACAAACTGTCTTCTCTGACCCTACTCTTCTGTCTCCTGAACCCTACTCCTGCCTACTCTCCAATCCTACTCCCTCTCTCAGCCTCTGCTGGCTGTTTATATACTCTCCTGTTTCCAGAAGTTCAAGAGGTGACTAACACTGTAGGGCACAGGACCCTTTAAAGGGCCAGCACACAGAATAAATCCCACTACAATCAACTGAAATTAAGCATGGAAAATCCTGAAAGCCAGTATCAACTGTTCAGACTGGGATGTCCTGGGAATACAGGACAGAAGCGTTTAAAATCTACTCAATCAGTCTCAGTGGCAGCTTTCCTACAAGTGTGTTTGCAAGGCCCTGTCTGATAATGGTAGGGCTTTCTTACAAAAGCAACATGAATATAATCATATGTATAACTATACTTCATATAAATCCTATGGGTGCCATTTCAAGAAATAACAGGTTTTGGAATCTAAGTCGTTAAATTGGCAGTTTCAATACAGGACTCCATGTAATGCTATTAACCTTACTGAGAGATCTGAAGGTTGCTTATTTGAATATCACTCAGTAATATCCCCTGTCATTTTCCACTACGAGTATTTGCTATACAATTCAACCCTTCATAGATACTGTAGCAGAAGAAATGAAAAGAGAAGTAGTAAATATTGCTGAGTACTACTATATGATATCAAAACTGAAATTTTAAAGTAAAAGCATTGGATATTTCAAGATAAAACCAAACTCAAAAGAAACAAAATATTTTCACCACTAAAAAATTATGATAGAACCCATCCAATGTGAAAACATTTTTGAACATTCTTTTAACTAGCTGAGAATATTACTATAAAATCAAATTAAAATTTTCTGTATCTGGAATATTTGCCAGGATCAAAGGTCATCAAATAATATAATGGATGCTTAATATGTCTTATACTTTCATTTTGGGAGTAAAAAATTCATACTTTATGTCATTATATTTGCAAATTTTACAGATTTTTTTAAAATAAGGTCTTTCTCTAAAGCCCAAGCTTATCTTAAACTTGTTGGCACCCTCTTGCTTTAGCTTCCCAACTACTGGAATTACAGGCATGAGGCACCAAACATGGCTTTAAATTATTTACTTGGCACTTATATTATACCAATGGTCCATTTAAAAACAGATTTTCTATATTAAGTATCTGTATTGGGTGGCGATCATTCAAATGTTATTAAAATCTTGTTAGTTCAAAATAATAAAATATTACACCAAAGCATACTACTTTTTCTCTGTAGCACAGGATTCGCTATGCAACACTCCACCCCCATCATGATGTTTATAGCTATTATTACTGTTATATCAATCAAGTGCAGCAGCCACTTGGGCTCCCAAGGTACTGGCTTTATTTGACATTCTGTCATAGTCAAATCACAAGTGATCCCATGATTCAACTGCAATGCCTCAGTTTGTCATGAGCGACATGTCTCGTACTTCCCTCCTGCAAAGAACTCATCACTGGTTCTAGACCAGGAATGCAACAAAACTCCTCTCAAGATCCCTTCGTTCTCCACATCCTCTCCAGCATGTGTTGACACTTGAGTTTTTGATCTTAGCCATTCTGATGGGTGTAAGGTGAAATCTCAGGGTCGTTTTGATTTGCATCTCCCTGATGACTCAGGACACTGAGCATTTAGGTGTTTCTCTGCCATTTGATAGTCTTCTATTGAGAATTCTCTGTTTAGCTCTGTACCCCATTTTTTAACTGGATTACTTGATTTGTTGCTTTTTAACTTCTTGAGTTCTTTATATATTCTGGATATTAGCCCTCTGTCAGATATAGGGCTAGTGAAGATCCTTTCCTAATCTGTAGGCTGTTGTTTTGTTCTGATGGCATTGTCCTTTGCTTTACAGAAACTAAGCAAGAAGGAGGACCCTGGGTAAGATGATCAATCCTCATTTAGGAAGACATATGGGATGGACATCAGAAAAGGGAGAAAACAGGAAACAAGACAGGAGCCTACCACAGAGGGCCTCTAAAAGACTCTACCCAGAAGGTATCGAAGCAGTGCTGACACTCACAGCCAAACTTTGGGCAGAGAATCTTATGAAAGGAGGGGTGCTGAGGTGGGGGATGAAAGACCTGGAGGGGACAGGAGCTCCACAAGGAGAACAACAGAACCAAAAAATTGGGGCACAGGGGTCTTTTGTGAGACTGATACTCCAACCAAGGACCATGCATGGAGATAACCTAGAACCCCTGCACAGATATAGCCCATGGCAGCTCAGTCTCCAAGTGGGATCCCTAGTAAGGAGAACAGGGACTGTCTTTGACATGAACTCGGGCTGACTCTTTGATCACCTCCGTGTGAGGGGAGTGGGGGCAGCCTTACCAAGTCACAGAGGAAGACAATACAGCCAGTCCTGATAAGATGATAAGCTAGGGTCAGATGGAAGGTTAGGAGGACCTCCCCTATCAGTGGACTTGGGGAGGATCGTGGGAGAAGAAGAGGGAGAGAGTATAGGATTGGGAGTGGATGAAATAGGAAGCTATAGCTGGGATACAAAGTGAGTAAGTTATATAAATAATATAATAATTTTTTTTAAAAAAAGATTCCTTCTTGGAGAGTCTGTCTTCTGGCATTATTATCAGTACCAATTCCCTGTCAGTCAGAATCCAGAAAGGAAAAAAAAAAAAAATCACACGGTGATTTGAACAGGGCAGGTTTAAAGCACTATGAACAGTATTTACAGACAATTAATTGAAATTTAACAAAAATTCTAAAAGTGGAGCTAAAAGATAACTCGGAAAAAATTCCACCTAAATAAACCTGAGGAAGAATACCCAAGTGCCAATAGCCTGCCATGGAGAAACACTTCCCCAAATCTTTATTTTAGATGTCATTCAAGCAGGTGTGGTAACAGCCCACTGAGTAAACAATCTTGCTAGGTTGCCTGGAGACAGTGCTGGTTCAGTGGGTCAAGGCTGGCAGTCAGAGAGAACAATCTGGAATACTACCGTGACTCACCAGCAACCTACCCATGGGAGTGCTGTTGGGTAGAGTGTTTTTAAGTTAACAGAAAATCAACTAGAATGCTGGCTGGACTTGCCAGAAACATCTTGTATCAACTGAGGAAGGTGGCTGGGCCACAGAAACCCCCACAATGCAGTAACAGTCAGTGGGTGTACCGTAGAACTCAAAAGGCTACCAGCTTCTGCAGGTGCTGCTGCTTATGCTGAAGCTCTTCTGCAGCTTACAGTGAGCACTAGTAATTCTATCTTCTGAGGAATTTGTTCATCTCATGCAAGTCGCAGTTTATTTCAGTATAAAATTACTCAGAATATTTTTAATATTCACATAATACACAGAGGAATCTTACTGATGTCATCACTTCATCTTCAAGCTAATTTCTTTCTCTTTTTCCTGAGTAGTTTGCTTATAAGGTTATCAATCCCATTGATGTAAAAAAAAAAAAAAATCAATGTTTAGTTTGTTTTTCTCTATTTCTAGTTCACTAATTTTTGCTTTTCTATTAATTTCCTTCCTAGCTAGTTTCGCTTTATCCTGTTCTTTTTCTTTCCATTCTTAAGACAAATGTATCATTTGAGAGCTTTGTTACTTAATAATACAAATATTTAGTATTATGTTTATCTCTAAGTGGTGCTCTACCTATCCTAAAATTTCTGATTCAATGTGTTTGATGTTTCTGCTCTGTTGCCGTGTATGCCCCCCATGATTTTTTTGACATATGGGTTATTTATATTACTCAATTTCCAAATATCTGGAGATTTTCTAGATTTCATTCTGTTAATAATTTCAAATTTTGCTGAGTTTGAGGCTACCCTGGACACAAAACGAGCCCAGGACAGCCAAGGCTCTACAGAGAAACCCTGTCTCAAAAAAACCAATAATAATATTACTATTATTGTTGTTGTATTTTCACTATAGTCAGGTAACATACTTTGCATGATGTAAACATCCTTACTTTCACTGAGTCTCCTGTTGTGGTTCAGAACACTAGTCTGAACAGTCCCTGCCTACTAGAAAATAATGCGCAATGGACTATTGCTGAGCAACATAATCAAATAAAAAGTAACTAGTCATATTGATAGAGTGCTGTTCTTGTTTCCTGTTTATTTTATTATTTTTAATTTAAAAATTACTTAAAAGATATGAAATACTAAACTATGATAGTTACTGTATCATTTCCAATTGCAGAATTTCCTTTACTATTTCTTTTAATAATTCTGCTGCTGAAAAATTCCTCCATTTTTATCTGAAAAAAAAAAAACCCCAACTTTTCAAAGATAATTCTGTTATATACAGATATATATGTTGATTCTTTTTTTTTTTCTTTTTAATGTGTTAAAGACTTCAGTTGTTACACTCGGGCTTGTGTTATTCCATCTCTGTAGCAATCCTTTGCTTCCTTGCATGTAATGTATCTTCTTTCTCTCTAACTGCCATTTACATTTTCTCTTGGACCCTGGTTTTAAGCAATTAAATTATGAAGTGCGTCTCTGTGATTTCTATTAAGCTTCTTCTGCTTAGGGTCTGTGAATTTCTTAAATTTACAAGTTTAGTTTTCAGGGAATTTAGCAAGACTTGAGCTAATTTGTGTTCTTCCTGCTTTCCCAACCTTGGCTTGATACGGTTCTATAGCTAAATACGAACGGAGGATAGCTCTGTCTACATTTCAATGGCCACTGTACATCACTTATATCTTGTCCTACCTCACTGTTTCTGACAAAGGTAAACTGACTGGCTGTTAGTCGATCATGGCAGAGCCCTTGCCTCCTTTCAGGTTTCCCCTTTCAGCTTCTTTCCTCTATGTTTCAGTTTGATTAGTTTACATTGCTATGTGTTCACGCCCATTGATCTTTACTTCTGCATTCTGGGATCTGCTTTTATATCTCTCCAGTGAGTTTTTATTTTAAGTTTTACATCCTTTTGCTGTTACATTTTCCCTTCACTGTGTTCATTCTATGGTTTAATCCTTGAACATATTTTAAAAGTTCTAAAATTCCTTGTGTGGTAGTATGTTATCATGTATCATTTCTACATTTTTTTCTATCAGCTGACTTTTATTTTAAAAAGTCATCTAGATCACATCTTCCTAGATCATATCACAATTGTTTTCATGTACAGTGGTTTTTATTAGATATTAGAATGAATATTTAATATCTGGTGTCTCTATTTGGTTGTAACATTAAAAAATCTTCCTCTTTCTGGCTGACAAGTTACATGCATATTCACTTGATCCTTTGAGGCAGTGCATAATTTAACTTTGTTCAAGTGGGGTTCCTCTGTTCAGGCTGCTTAGAATTCAAGTATCTCCAAGTCCAGAATAAGCACTGGCAATGGTTAACCCTATAGTTTCCAAAGAGTTCTCTAGATATTTAGGCTTCTTGAACCTAGAATTCTATTCTCTCTGCTCAGAGCCTGCCATTTTCTGCCCTGTTGTCCTTGATGCTATGATACAGAAAATGCCTGTAGGCAGAAATATAAGAAAACCTGACTCCTTACTGCACAGTCTTTTCATCTCTTAAGGACCACGATCCTGTTGTACTGTAGTCCATAATCTCCCATAGGAGTGTCTGTCTGCTCATACGTCATTTATCTATCCTCCCACACCTCTCTCTTCTAATGATCTCAGACTTCAGTCAGTAAACTCCTCTTCTTTGTGGTGTTTATGTAATTCTGGTACAGCTGCATAATGTTTTAAGCACTTACATGCTTTCTGGTATAACTAGATATTTTAGACTCATTTATACTTTTATTGTCTCAGACCTGTGATTGCAATTTTTTCCATATAGATCTGAAATTCTTTTAGTAAAAATGGTATTTAGATGTGATCATTCAGCTTGCTAAATGCTACTAATGCATCATTGTTTCCAGGTTAAGGAAGGAATTTTTAGACACTTCATTTGAGAGTAAGCTAAGAAGTCCTATTAAATTAAACTCTGAAAGTGTGCAACTCCCTGGGCCCTATGAACTAAAACTATTTAGACCATACCTTCTTTCTACAACAAAACATGACACTGAGGAAAAAAGGCAAACCTGAGATAACAAGGCAAACTACAAGGTAACAAATGAAAGGGGCAGATGACAGTAAGGAAGACAGTCTTAGAGAGTACATCTTCATCTTTCTATAATATATTTTAATAAGGGAAAAAGGATCTTTAGATCTATGAAACTTAAAAACATTATCATGAAAACTCCACAACAAAGTTAGAATCAGCTTTAGTAAAGAATTCTAAATTCTTTAGTAAAGAATTATTTTTAAAATAACTAGCTTTATAGCCAATTTTATAACTGGTATCTACTAACTGCATTCAGTCCTTCTCATCCCTAATGTTTAGATGCTGTGTTCTCTTGTGGTTTTGCATAAAAAATATATCCAGTAGTGAACATATAAATACAATCTGGAATGACACAGCTTACATTCCAAATGGCTATTCAAAGTACACAGAAGTTCACTGAGATGTATAGACTTTAGGTCTGGTTAACTTTGGTGAATGATTTTTTTTTTTTAAAGTTTTTTTAAGTAAGAACAAGAAAAGATAATATTAGATGGTGAGGAAAGATGGAAAACAAAAGGACACATGAGTCCTAATAGAGGATATAAAGCGAATTGTTATTATAATTTCAACTCTGTGTGTTTTTCCTTTTTGTGGCAGATCATTGGATAAAGCTGTAATTGAGAGTGAAAGCTAAGCTCGATGGCTGTAGGATGGTCATCCTAACTATATACAAGTTATTGACATATATCAAATTAGGGACTAGAAAGTGTTTGTTTGAGTTCCTACCATAATCTAGCTGTGTGGTATTTTTATTTATGAGTTTGTTTCAATAAAGTAATGCTATAAAATAAATAAAATGCTATCCTGAGATGTTCAAAAGATATAATAGCAAGTTACTTAAGAGTGAATAAAAATCAGATTGCTATAAAACCTTTTTAAGCAAGGCTTTATGCCAGGAAACAATTAGATAACTGCTTGCTATACTGAACACAGTCAAGGAAAGAAAATAAGATCCCAAATTTAATACCTATCCAAATGAACATTAAAGTATAAATGTAAAAGTATAAAGCAGTTTCTTAGCCACAAACTGCTAAGAACTTTTCTTGGAAACTCTAGCATGGAACAAGCTTTGAACAATCATAATTACTATATAAAACAACAACAACATGGACTTGGTGGGGAGATTAAATATGTAGTTACTCAAAGAATATGCATAAATGATGATTATAAAGGTGAGAGCACAGTAATATAATGGCTGTTTGCTTTGAAAATGTAAGCACAACTCAAGTACCAGAAGCAGGGCTGGTGATGTAGCTTTGCTGGTAGAATTCGTGCCCAGTACGCACCAGCCCTTAGTTTAGCTTCCAGCACATTTTTTTAAGGTGTAATGATTGATACACACCTGAAGTCCCAGCACTGAGAAGATGGAGATGGGGGGAGGAGGAGAACTTCAAGATCATCTTGGCAACGTGGCGAGCTCGAGGCCAGCCTTGGATACACGATAGTTTTTGTTTTTGTTTTTTTTGGGGGGAGCAGAGTAAAAGTGAACAAAACATATGCAAAATAGAGTAAGTCTTCTGACTTGCTGAATCTTTCTATTGAAAGTAAACAGTACTACTAGAGACAAAAACACAATAGAGGAGGAAGAAAAAGCATATCACAGAAAAGCATAAAGCTAATTTATAGAATAAAGACACAAACTTTTCTAAAGAGAAAAACTAAACTGCGAAGCAAAACATCTTATATAGAAGGCAAATGAGAAAAACAAGACATTGAGGCTAAAGATAATGAGCTATCAGTAGTTTCACATTGGCTATTGAGTAAATTCAGAACTATTTGCAAAACAATTCAGAAACTTTAAGAAGATTGACAACAGCACATCATATAAACATAAATTAGATAGAGTGGTAATTCTGAAACCTGGCAAAGAAGATTTATAGAAACAAAGTATGGATAAGGAGTTATTTAAAAACAAACATATTTTGTACCAGGTTAAGGAATCTGAACTTTATCCTACAGTCTGGAAATCTTAAGAGGACAAAAAGTCAAGAGTCAGGTGTGGACTTTAAAGAAAGAAGAGGTTTTTTTTTTTTTTCAGATTTTTTTTTTTATTAATTACACTTTATTCACTTTGTATCCCCCCCTAAGCACCTTCCTCCTTTCTGCATGCATGCCCCTCCCCAGGTCCACTGATAGGAGGGGTCCTCCTCTCCTTCTTTCTGATCTTAGTCTATCAGTTCTCATCAGAAGTGGCTGCATTGTCAGGGTTCTAGGTTATCTCCATGGATAGTCCTTGGTTAGAGTATGTATGCGTCTCTGGGAAGTTCTCTGTGTTCAAATTTTCTTGTTCTGTTGCTCTCCTTGTGGAGTTCCTGTCCTCTCCAGCTCTTACTATTTCGCACTTCTTACATAAAATTCCATTCACTCTGCCCGACAGTTGGCCATCAGGCTCAGCATCTGCTTTGACAGTCTGCATGGCAGAGGCTTTCAGAGGCCCTCTGTGACAGGTTCCAAGGTTGTTTCCTGTTTTCTTCTTCTGGCTTTCAGAGGCCCTCTGTAGCAGGTTCCTAGGTTGTTTCCTGTTTTCTTTTTCTTCTGATGTCCATCCTCTTTGCCTTTCAGGGTGGGGATTGAACATTTTAGTTAGGGTCCTCTCTTTTGCTTAGTTTGTTTGATGTACAGATTTTAGTGGGTTTATTCTATGTTGTATGTTTATATGAGTGAGTATATACCGTGTGTGTCTTTTTGCTTCTGGGACAACTCACTCAGGATGATCCTTTCCAGGTCCCACCATTTACCTGCAAATTTCATGATTTCCTTATTTTTCATTGCTGAGTAATACTCCATTGTATAGATGTACCACAGTTTCTGCATCCATTCTTCAGTTGAGGGGCATCTGGGCTGTTTCCAGCTTCTGGCTATTACAAATAAAGCTGCTACAAACATAGTTGAGCAAATGTCCTTTTTGTGTACTTGAGCCTCTTTTGGATATATACCTAGGAGTGGTATGGCTGGATCTTGAGGAAGTGCTATTCCTAGTTGTCTGAGAAAGCGCCAGATTGATTTCCAGAGTGGTTGTACAAGTTTACATTCCCACCAGAAGTGGAGAAGGGTTCCCCTTTCTCCACAACCTCTCCAGCATGTGTTGTCACTTGAGTTTTTTATCTTGGCCATTCTGATGGGTGTAAGGTGAAATCTTAGGGTTGTTTTGATTTGCATTTCCCTAATGGCTAATGAGGTTGAACATTTCTTTAAGTGCTTCTCTGCCGTTCAATATTTGACAAAATCCAACATCCATTCATGTTTAAAGTATTGGAGAGATCAGGGATACAAGGCACATATCTAAACATAGTAAAGGCGATATACAGCAAGCCTATAGCCAACATCAAACTGAATAGAGAGAAACTTAAAGCAATCCCACTGAAATCAGGGACAAGACAAGGCTGCCCACTCTCTCCATATCTCTTCAACATAGTGCTGGAAGTCCTTGCTAGAGCAATAAGACAGTTGAAGGAGATCAAGGGGATACAGATTGGAAAAGAAGAAGTCAAAGTATCACTATTTGCAGATGATATGATAGTATACATGAGTGACCCCAAAAACTCTACCAGGGAACTCCTACAGCTGATAAACACCTTCAGCAAAGTGGCCGGATACAAAATTAACTCAAAAAAATCAGTAGCACTCCTGTATACAAAGGACAAAAGGGCTGAGAAAGAAATTAGAGAAACAACACCCTTCACAATAGCCACAAATAACATCAAGTACCTTGGGGTAACCCTAACCAAGCAAGTCAAAGACTTGTATGAAAAAAATTTCAAGTCTCTGAAGAAAGAATTAGAAGAAGATATGAGAAGATGGAAAGATCTCCCATGCTCATGGCTTGGCAGGATTAACATAGTAAAAATGGCCATCTTACTAAAAGCAATCTACAGATTTAATGTAATTCCCATCAAATTGCCAACACAATTCTTTACAGACCTGGAAAGAAAAATTCTCAACTTCCTATGGAATAACAAGAAACACAGAATTGCTAAAACAATCCTCTACAATAAAAGATCTTCTGGAGGTATCTCCATCCCTGATCTCAAGCTGTACTATAGAGCAACAGTTATAAAAACTACATGGTACTGGCACAGAAACAGAATGGTGGATCACTGGAACCGAACAGAAGACCCAGAAATAAACCCACACACTTATGGACACCTGATTTTTGACAAAGATGCCAAAACCATACAATGGAAAAAAGATAGCATCTTCAATAAATGGTGCTGGTTCAACTGGATGTCTACATGTAGAAAAATGAAAATAGATCCATACTTATCACCCTGCACAAAACTGAAGTCCAAGTGGATCAAAGACCTCAACATAAAACCAGACACATTAAATCGGCTAGAAAAAAAAAAGTGGGGAATACCCTAGAACTCAATGGTATAGGAGAAACTTCCTGAACAGAACACCAACAGCACAGGCTCTAAGAGCAACAATCAATAAATGGGACCTCATGAAATTGAAAAGCTTCTGTAAAGCAAAGGACACCGTCATCAAAACAAAGCGACTGCCTACAGATTGGGAAAGAATCATCACCAACCCTTTATCTGACAGAGGACTCATATCGAGTATATATAAAGAACTAAAGAAGCTGAAAAGCAGCAAACCAAGTAATCCACTTAAAAAATGGGGAAGAGAGCTAAACAGAGAAAGAAGAGTCTTAAACGACAACATCCACAAAAGATAGGCTGGACTGTAGTGACAAGACAGGGGATTTCAGATTGGAGAGGGAGTCAGCTACTACCTGTGGCCCTATTCTAGGTCACATGCTTGCCTACACGTTTGAAATTGTGATAGCAACTAAGTGAGGTGGCTCTTGCTCCTTTTAAATACAAAAATTGTGAGTCTCAGTAACATTAATTTTCTTGCCCAAGTTGAAGCTGCTTGTATGACGCTAAAGTCAAGGTTCCAAATTCTTTTATTTCACTCTTGGCTACTACACAATGCTCTTTGTTGGAAGAGATGGAGGGAAGTTGAAAGAGAAGGGAAAATAACTTAAGCAAGAAAAGATAAGGATCTAAATATAGAGGGACTGTAATTTTGAAACATAATAAGTCTTTGGTAATAGACTAGTCATTAAGAGTAAACAAAGAAAAGGCAACCAAGAACTCCAGAATAAAAGGTAGTATCCAAAAGAATCCACAAATATACCGAAAAGGAAAACTGTGGTGGTTTGAATGAGAATGGTTCCCATAGACTCATATATTTGAATGTTTGATATGCAATTGGTAGGACTTTTAGGAAGAATTAAGAGGTGTCATCTTGTTGGAGAAGGTGTGTCATAGAGGGTAAGCCTGAAGTTTCAAAAGCTCAGGGCATTCAGCTAGCTCTCTCTTCCTCTAATTTGTGGAAAAGATAGAAGCTCTCAGCTACTGCTCCAGCACCACGCCTGCTTATCAGCTGTCATGCTCCCTCTGTAAGTCATAGATGAACTCTCTGAAATGGTTAATAAGCCTCAATTAAAAGGTTTTTTTTGCATAAATTGCCCTGATCATGATGTCTCTTCACAGCAACAGAAATGTAACTAGGACAAAAAAGAATGCTTTTACATGTGTTTATTTTTATTCTTCCCAAGACCCATACTAACTGAAGTAAAAACTTAGCATGTATGACTTCTCATTACATACTGAAAACAAAAATGGCCAGCACATCAATAACCAGATTCTGTATTAAGACCAATAACTAGATAAAAAATTCAAAATAAATTATACACAGAAGGCAATGTGTGCTTCCCTCCCTCATTGGGGAAGAGTAGATTTTATAGTTTGTAATGTTTTAATTACTTATTTTTAGTATATAAGGCAGAGGCTTTTAATTTTTTTTTTTTTTTTTTAAGAATAAAATCTAGTTAAGAGAAGGTAAACAGGAGCTGTAGCAATATAACTCAGTGGTTAAGAGCATGGGCTGCCCTCCCAGGGGACCTGGGTTTGGTCCCTAGCACACATGTGACATCCTCATCATCTATAATGCCACCGCCAAGATACCTGATGCCCTCTTCTGGCCTCAGAGGTTACTGCATGCATGTGGTACACATACACACATGCAAGCAAAACACTCATGCACACAAAATAATACAAATGTCAACTTTTTCTTTTTTAAAGGACAGGTAAGTACATTTTTTCAAACTGGTCATCACTTTGTTTGAAGACACAATATGGAATCTTCATTTTTTTTTCTACTTAAAACTGACTACATACAGTCTTCAGAAGAATTTTCTCCTCATTCAATTTTTGTTTCACTCATTTTCAAGTTAGTCTTCACAATTTCATACAAAATACATTTTTATATTTAATTAGTGTGTGTACATGGTGTGTGTTGTATGTGTATGTGTACATGTGCAGACATACCCCCCCACACACAGGTACCTGCATGGCATGTGGAGGTCAGAGGACAACTGGTGGGAGCTGGTTCTCTTCTCCCACCAGGTGGGCTTGGGAAATCATACTCAGACTTGGTAGCATGTGCTTTTACCCAATGCTCAAATACACACGTATGTATTTTTTCAATAAATTATTTCTAGATGTTTAAATAAGTAAAGATATTTCTGTCTCATTTCTCTTAAAGCATCATGTACTTACATGGGATGGTTCTCAAGTACAGATTATCTCTGATGACTTGCTGTAGTTTGTGGTCAATTGATCCTTTCTGAAACTGAAGACTCAGGTAGTGCCTCAAATCTTTATTAATGACTTTGCCTACAAAAAAAACCCCAGAAAATTAAATATAACTATTATATATTCATTAAATATATAAAATAGTGATCAAATATCTTTAAATCATTTAGCTAATAACAAGACAAAGAAATTAGTATTTGAACTATAAGAAGAAAAGTAATAAATTATTATATGTACTGAAATTAAAATAAATGACTACAATATGTGGGTATAATTTTATGAGACAGGATAACATATAGAACAGAGAATATAATGAACATTCAAAGTAATTTCATTCAGTCTCTTGGCTTTAAATACCATCATATCCTAAAAGTTCCCAATTCAGATCATATATTCATCCCTTAGTTATCTTTACTTAACTCCCACCTCACGCATACACACTGCAGATGACATATCTGGGGATTTCAGATAAGTACCTCAAATTTCAGACATACAAAACAAAACTCTTCTACCTTCTCCCCTAGTTTTCTCTCTCTTAAAACACAGCAGCACCTTCAGCTGGAAGAACAATCCCAAATCTAAAAGCCATCCTTGATTTCTCTTTCTACCTGTCTTCTATTACCAATTTTTGTCAGCTGTACTTCCAAATATGCCACTGCTGTCCATTTTCATCAAAGGCATCTTAATCGAATCTACCACCATCATTTCCCATCTGAATTCTACAAATGGCCTTCTAATCAGCTTCCCTGCATCCATTTTGACTCCTTTCTTCCCTGCCCCTCACACACAGTCACTAGAGTGAGATGTAGAACAGATTAGGTCAGTGATAGTATGTGTAAGAAGCCCCATCCTCATGACTTCCTGCTGCACCGGAAAAAATACAAAAACTCCTGCTCGGGACACAGTAGGTCCCACAAGCTCCAGCTTTGGTGGTCTCTAATCCTTACTCATTCTTCACTCCTGCTCTTTGAAGGGAAACAAACAAACAAAAAACAAACAAAAGACATGACTTATCAGAACAGTCAGTCTACTTGTTGATTCCTAAATACAGTGTGAATAAGTTAAGACAGTCAGTGTTTATTATTTCTGAGGAAACAGTAAACAAAAGGTTGCAAAAATCTTAAACTACAAATTTGTAACAAAGATTTAAGTTTAAGTGAAAAAGCAATGCAAACGTTCATTAGACTAGACTGTAGATAATTAGAAAAGGTCAATGCTCAGACAAAAGATTATCTTACTGTAGAAGAGATAGCTAGCTGACTACATTGTGTTCTATTTGAAACAACAAATATAGATTAAGGTTTCATAACAAAACTATAGACAGTTCATCCTTTTATCTACTATTTCATAACACTGCATCTCTAATCTTTTTGTTCTTTTCTACTACATATAAACACAAAGAACCTACACAGGAGATAGTAATATAACCAGGAAATCAGTGTAAAATTCAGAGATAACATTTAGGCCCTAGTAATAAATATAAACCCAAACAACTCCTTTCTTTGTCCTAACAAAACAGATGCTGAGAAGAGGGAGAACTACTGTGATTAAAACAAATAAGCCTAAAGACATTTACAGTGATGAATACCAAACCCCTATCATATAGAGTATCCCACTATCCCCCCAATTCAAAATCACACTGTTACTTTTGTTTATACTCCAGTATGTGTTCACTGCTGAGAAGATGATAAAACCTAACACATAATCAATATGCTCAATACTCACTGCACAATAATAACAAAACCAATGAGCTCATTAAGTAATTTAACAGTTTGGTGACAGGTGCCTCAAGTTCTCTGTAAATATTAGACAAAAACTTGGACGATAGCAACTACATGGCTGAAAGGGAGATATTTGCATAGGATTTTTGAATGAATAAAGAATGTGTCTCCTTTTTTATTTAAAACAACAGCATAGGTGCCAATATCCAAAACTTGGTCACCAACATATCTTCAGGAAAAGGTTTAGTTTTGATAAAACACAATATAGGTATAACTAAAAATGATCATTTGAGTCAGCACTTTAACTCATAATTTCCTTTTCTTAAACTCAAAACTTTTAAGATACAACATAATTACTGATACTCTAAGATCCTTAAAACCTACTTGAGATTTTAACTTGTAAAAATAAAGTCTTTCAGCTTAGAGATAATTAAACGATTAAAAAAATCACAATAAAGTCCCAAATCACAAATTATCTAGCATGATGGTATTCTTAAGGGAAAATGGAGTTAACCCAACTCTTATTTTAAAGGCCTTTGAGATGTTAAAAACCAGTTGCAACAGAAAAGGCTAAATGTAATTATCAGAACTGAAATCATACTGTTTTTTACCATCAACTTCTACTGGGATGGACAGATACAAAGAAAAGGGTGAGACAATTCTGTTAAAATTGACATTTTATTTAAAATGTGTAACTAGAGGCTGAAGGTAGAGTTCTTTTTAGCACCACTAAAATTGAAAGTAATGTTTACAACTATTTTACTCTAATTTTTTGTTCTTGTTTTATCTGTATGAGTGTTTTGCCTGCATGTATGTATGTGCACCACATGTGTCCAAGTGCTAGAAGAGGCAAGAAAGGATTCTTAGATCTCCTGGAACTGGAGTTACGGATGGTTCTGAGCCATCATGTGGGTGCTGGGAAACAAACCAGGATCTTCGAAAAGGCAGTGATTTTCACTGCTGAGTCATCTCTCTAGCACTTCTTTCATTGCTTTTGACAATCAAGACAAAATACTGTAAGAATCAATGAATTATACCTAATGAAAAGTTAATAAAACTGAGTTGACATTATTTAAGAATAACAATTGATAATAAAGTATTCTAGACACAGCATTCATCATAGACTTCCTTGTCTCCAGAAACTAAAAGAACTTTCTACATATTGAAGCATAATGATTCCTATATAAGTTCAGAGAATCTTTAAAAACTTTAAATAGATAGTTCACTGATGATCATCAGAAAGCCAACAGAAGTAATTCACGAGGACACTGTGGTGCTGCAGAGATGGCTGGCTCCTCAGTCAAAAGCACTGTGGCTCCTGCAGACCACCCCCATGGCAATTCCAATTCCAGATCCCAAGCCCTCTCGGACTTTTGTAGGTACTGCATGCACCTGATAAATGCATGCAGTAAAACACTTATACACATAAAATTAGATAATCTAAAAAAAAAAAAAAAAAAAAAAAATAAAGACACTGTGTGAGCCTCTCTCTCTCTCTCTGGTTAGTTCACAGAACCTTGACATTTCACGAGCATGGAAAACAACTACCTGGGGCTAATGTAAGTGTTACTAAACAAATATAGAAATGAAAAATTCTTTATAATGTGAACACTCAAACCTAGCCAGACCATGCTTTAAGAGTTACTATTTTTTTGACTTGGTTTTATGAATAGTGAAACTGGTTTATGAAATTTAAAAATATATACAATGGAAAATGGTTTGGCTAGATGAATGTAACTGATATTTCAATTATATGAAAAAATCTAGGCACTCAAGTTTCAACGAACAACTCCTTAATCAGTATTTCACAACTACAAATCCAAAGTTACTAGATATATGCAAACTATGATTCACCATCAGTTTTCATTGAGAAATCACTGAATAAAGCAACTGGCTATTATTTGGATAAACTCTGAGTCCTGTTGGCATGGGTTCAGCATATAAACAACTGTAAATCCATTTACCCACACTTCATCTTTTTGACAAGAACAGTAAGGAGACTTTGTCAACTCTTTGCTAAAGTCAAGATACAACATGTCTTTACTATTTTCAAATTCAAAAGCAATTATAAAACTGAGGGGGAAAAAAGCAAAAAATGAGGTCAGTTTGTCATGACTTGTTTCTTAGAAATTCATATTGATTCATGGTGATAAGCCATTCTTTTCTATCTACTTGGAATTTGTTTTTAAATAATCTCTTCAAGTTTGGTAACAGTTTAGATTATATCAGGGCAATAGACTTGTGTTTTCATAAACTATGGAACATTTCTCTTTTTCTAGTCTCTCAGTACTTCTTATATTCTCCTCCATGAGTTGAGGGTGGGGAGGGGGATTACAATAATTCTGAGGTCATGTCTGAACCCTCTGGAAGCCAATTCATTTAATTATTTTCAATAGTTCAGGCTGGCCCCAATCTACTCTGATGTAGATGGCAATTTTGAACTTCTGATCCTCTTCTGAGTGCTAAGATTACAGATGAGTAGCACCATGCCTGTTTTATTCAGTGCTGGGATGGAAGGTGTATCTCAGATAAGCATTCTACCAACTGAGCTACTTCCCTGTTCCTCTTTAAAGTTTTAAAAATGTACATTCGTTTAAAGTAAATTATACTCTTTTAAATCAGATTTATATATTTGCACCTTTATATATGTACCTGTGTGAGTCTCCATACACCATGTGGGTGCAGGTGCCCTGGCCTAAGCTTCCCTCAAACTCAAGTTACAGGTGGTTTCGAGCTGCCAAATTAAATCTTGTTCTTATCCACCTCCACTGCGTAACAGATGTACAGCATAATGCCAGCTCTTCTCTTTCCTATTTATTTCAGCTTACACTGTTGGAAAAGTAACTTGCTGCTTCAAGGCTTTTTATTTGTTTTTGATACAGGGTCTCTCTACACAGCCTTAGCTGTCCTGAAACCTACTATGCACATAAGGTATTAAACTCAAAGAGATCGACCTGTCTCTGCCTCCTGAGTGCAAGGTTTACAAAGGTGTGCACCACCACGCCCCACTTTCTTCTAGATTATAGTAGAAGCAAAAGAATAATAGAATAAGGTGGCTCAGTGGAGAAGAACTTGTCACTAGATTCCAGGCTCTGGGTTTAATAAACCCCACTCCAAAGGGGAATTTTTAATTAATTTATTTATTTATTACAATTTATTCACTTTGTACCTGGTTGTAGATCCCTCCCTATACCTACCCATCCTCCCTCTTCTCCCCCTGTGCCCCTGCCCTAGTCCACTGATAGGGGAGGACCTCCCCCCCTTCTATCTGATCCTAGCCTATCAGGTCTCATCAAGGCTGGCTACATCATCTTCCTCTGTGGCCTAGCAAGACTGCACCCCCCAGGGGGAGGTGATCAAAGAGCTGGCCACTGAGTTCATGTCAAAGACAGCCTCTGCACCTCTTACTAGGGAACCCACTTGGAAACTGAGCAGCCTATGGGCTTCCTCTGAACAGGGGTCTAGGTCTTCTCTATGCATGGTCCTTGGTTAGAGTATCAGTCTCTGCAGGGCCCCTGGACCCAAGTTTTTTGGCTCTGTTGTTCTCACTGTGGCACTCCTGTCCCCTCCAGGTCTTTCTGTCTCCCTCTTCTTCTATATGGTTTCCTGCACTCTGCCCAAAGTTTGGCTATGAAGCTCAGTATCTCCTTCCATACCCTGATGGGTAGAGTCTTACAGAAGTCCCCTGTGGAAGGTTCCTGTCCTGTTCCTTGTCTTCTCCTACTTCCAATGTCTATCCTATTTGTCCTTCTGAGTGAGGTTTCAGCATCTTCCCTAGGGTCTTCCTTGTTGCTTAGCTTCTTTAGGACTATAGATTTTAGTATATTTATCCTATATTATATGACTACTATCAAAGGAGATTTTTTTTTTTTTTTTTTTTTTTTTTTTTTTTTAGGCAGTCTAGTCCCTCGTGTTGTTCTTGAAGCATCTCTGCTCCCTTAGAGCTTTGGTTCTTTAGAAGGAAAATGTTTAAATTATTATTTGGAGATGGGAACTCATTATATAATCCATGCTATCTAAACTCTTGATCTTTCCAGATTGGCCTAATACTAAAATTATAGCTGAAGATCATCATAGGCAGACCATACATTTATTTTTAAAGCCTATTATGACTGTGTGATGATTATTAGTTCTTTTTATTCTATTGAATGTTGGCTATTCACACCAATTCAAGTGGCAGAGAAAGCCTTCCCTGCTGTGGACTCCCTTTATATCCTTTGTAAACTTTGTAAACCCTCAAAGCAAGAAAGTGGCCAAACCCCCTGCCTGAGGAGTAGGGACAGGCCTGGCCCCCAGACTTTCCTAAGGGCCCTGTCATTTTCTAACAGCTGTATTTGTCATTCCCAGCCCTGAGGCAGGACAGTGGGCAGACCCCACCCTACAAAAAAAAAAAAAAAAAAAAAAAAAAATCCCACCAATTCCCGAACAAGAAAACCTACTAATCCCTCATTTTGCCATAGAAACCCACCAATGTCTGAACAGAAAAACCCACCAACCTCTGAGCACCTCTAAACTCAGGACTTGGAATCTCACCAATCCTTACCCTGGAAATCTCCACCCTGAAAAGCTTTGCTCCCGCCTCCCCCAAAAAACCCTACATAATGCCTGTTCTCTCAGTTCCCTGCTGTTTCTCACCTAGAGGAGGCAGCCATTTCTGGGGTTTCCCCTCCCAATAAATCTCTATTGTGAGGTTTGTCATATGGTGTGACTGTGGTATTCTTTGGCTCGTGACTGTCAGGACACCTTTCTCTTCAGAGCTGCAACACTTCCATTGATCACATGCATATAGACAGACAGACAGATGTTTGAAACTTTAAAAAATATAACCTTGTTTCCCTTATAAGAAAAGAATGGGCATGATCATTTCTCACTTCTCTCTTACAAAAGACAATTCCTCCAATAAACTATTTAATCTACCTAAGTCAATACTATTAACAATAATTAGTTGTTTCCCATTAGACTTAGATTCATAACATCAGTGTAACTTATTAATTCTACATTGTGAGCTCTATTACCGTTAGGAAAGGCCTCATGAAAGAGGTTTAAAAAAAGAGAGAGAGAGATACATGCTTAAAATGAGCTTAACTGGCTCCTCAGATCAAGAAAATGAACTCCAAAACACACAACACAAACTGTAGTTTGTTTGTAAAACTTTTTAAAATATTATTTTTCTAGATAATTAGCATGCAGATATTTCATAGTAAAATATATTGTGGTACAAAAGTTTTATGTATTTTTTTTTAAACCTCATATATCTTCAATGTTTTGTGGCTCCTATGTTTTGTTCTTATTCCCAAGTAGCACTATCTTGGGAGGCTATGGAAACTTAAATAATCTGGCTGGTAGAAGCAGGTCACTAGGGGAAGGCTATGCAAGTTCTGGTTGCTCTCTGTCCTAGCTCTCCACAATATAAGGAGCCTCCACCCCATTCATTGTTACGAACTCTCATATACCACCCTTGGTGTGATAGATTGAAAAGCCCCTTGAAACTATCAATCAACCGAAATCTTTTCTCCTGTTTCCATCAAACATGGTAGTCACAAAGAGCCAAAGTAACTAATTTCATATAATCTGTACCAAAACTGGGATTGTTGCTACAATCAGTCTGACCATTTGGTTCAGAGGCCCTTGGAACGGATTTGGGAGAAGATGTTGAAAGACTTTGAAGTTGTGGGCCACAGAAGTCCTAGAATGTTGTGGGGGAAGTTTAAAGAACAGTTCTGCTGAGAGTTCTGAAAACCAGAATACAGATTGAAAATGCCAACAATGAAGAACAGACTTCTAGGTTTCAAAATTCTATCATTCTATTAAAAATTCTATTGGGAACTAGAGATCACTCTTGCTATATTTTGGCAAAGAATATGTCTACATTCACCCATTTCCTAAAAACTTGAGTGAAGTTGAAATCATAACTAACAGACAAACTTATTTGGTAGACAAAATTTCAAAACAGAATGACTTTCAGACGATAGCATGAGTATTGGGGTTGTTTTTAGCTAGGTTTACAGTGAAACTCAAGAGCAAACAACAGAGAAGAGAAACGTATAAACTAAAGTTCGGTCGGAAAAGCGTGGTGGTGGTGGTGCATGCCTTTAATCCCAAACACCCCAGAAGCACTTCACAGACAGCCAGTGACACACAGAGAAACCCTGCCTCGGCTCTTTGGCCTCCCCATCCCCCAAGGGAGGAGCAGTCCTGCTAGGCCACAGAGGAGGACTTTGCAGCCAGCCCTGAAGAGACCTGATAAAACAGGGCCAGACGAAAGGGGAGGAGGTCCTCCCCAATCCGTGGACTTGGAGGGTGGGGTTGGGAGGGAATAAGGGAGTGGGATACAGCTGGGATACAGAGTTAATAAAATGTAACTAATAATAATAAACAATAAAAAAAAAAAAGAAACCCTGTCTCAAAAAAACAGAAAAAAATAAAAAGGGCAATTACAAAGTGACATAGTTGTTGAAAGAATTAAAAGAAGTTTTACACTTTTGTGCTCGGACATTAGGAATGAAAAAACACACAGCACACTGTGTGTTCTGTGCTTCCATACATTGGAAGGACATGACTGTTTTTAATCTAGTGGTTCACAGCTAAGAGTCTACCTTGAGTCACAAGGAGATTTTGGACTTTTGAACAGTACTAGAACAGTGGTTGGGGAAACTAAGGGAAACCTTGTCACAGCTGCTCTTGAAGAGTTCAGTCAAGCTGAAACAGAGGCCCAGGGTTCCACAGGCTGAGCATAACCTTGACATAACTTAAAAGAATATCTAACAAACTTAGGTCTGACATTAACACCTCTCAGAAATTAACAGCTACAAACATATTCTTTCTAGCTACCTCTAGATTCCTTATTTTTGCTCAAATCCCAGCTCATTATTTATGTTCCTATCTTCAATCTATTCGAGTATAACCAAAATTTCAAATTTAGAAGGCTGCTATCTATATAACTAAGTAAGCTATTCTCATTATAGGCAAGCAGGAAAATAATGAACTTTTACAATAAATAATTAAACTCTTGTCCAGTCCCATATGTGAAAATTATTAAGGACTCTGAAATCTCTTGAGCCACTTCAGTTTTGGGAAAAGTTAGGTTTTTTTAGTATTGTTCCAATTTATAGTTTTTAGACAAAAGAAATCAAAACTCAAAGAAACACAAGCTGAAACAATGCTACAGATCATCTCCTTTTGGTACAACACCAAAAGCTACCTTACCAGCCAAAAGACAGTCTTCTGCCCTGTCACAAAAACCTATAAAAACTTAAAGGAACTGGAAGACTGTTTGTATAGGCTTCCTTTTGGTTATTTATTTCCAAAATATATATTATTTTCACTACATCAAGGTTAAACTACAACTATTTTTCTTTTATCTGAAACTTTAGTCAATTAATAAGCTATCAAAATAAAATCCACATTTGTAAAATAAAATTAAAATACTTTTGGATAAGACAAAACAAAATCAAATTTTGCTGTAAACGTTATATTTCAGGAAGACTGAAATAAAAGTGAACCTTCCCACTAGAACAGAACAGAAAAACAAAGTAATAAATAGCCAAAACAGGACTTTCTCTTTTGAATTTTTGATGGAATTATGTAAATTTAATTCTTTTTTTTTTTTTTAATCAAAGCTACCCTAAGGTGATTTACAATTTTTTCTTTGAGACTCATATTGGGAATCATTAACAAACCTGTCATAATGCCTGATAACTGATGCCTAGTTGGCACATCAATAACTGAGTCACAGTACTAATGCTTCATCCTTTAGACAGAAGAGTACAAAGCCATCTATTGTGCCCTGTCATTTCCGTGAAAACAGAATAAGTGGTTTGGCTATTTTTGCAAATCAAAGTTATCTGCTTCAACAAAATGTCAAAGACTTGAGGTAAAAGCCCTATTATTGATATATCATTACCAAAGTAGATAAAAAGGTAGACTCAGATGCATTTCAAGTCTTAACCCAAAAAAGAAGAGAACTTATAAAGTAAACTGTGTAAGAGGCTCTCTTATGTAAACAATGTCAACTTCTAGATTCAAGCAGTAGTAGGATGTTATTAATTAACCACAATTATGGGAAAAATTCAACAGGATCTTTTTCTCTGGTTCATTTTAGAAAAGCAACTTATGTTAATCCTCAGAAATTTTCTAAAGTGGGTGGCTAAAGGTTATAAAAATTGTGTAAAATTGTACTCATGAGGCAAAGATGGGTGGATCCCTGAGTTCAAGGCCACTCTGGTCAACAGGGCAAGTTCCAGGACAGCTAGGGATGCAGAGAAACCCTGTCTGGGAAAACCAATAACAACAACAACAACAACAACAATAATAATAATAATAATAATAATAAATTTTAAAAATTACAGATGAAAAGTAATCTGATTCCATGAAGAATCGACTCATTCAATAAATAAAATAATGTTAGGGAGCTCCCATTTCTATTTCTTTTTTTCAACTTTTATTAGTTACACTTTATTTACTTTGTATCCCCCCATAAACCCCTCCCTCCTCCCTTCCTAATTCCACCTTCCCTCCCCCTTCTTCTCGCATGCCCCTCCCCAAGTCCACTGATAGGGGAGGTCTCCCTCTCCTTCCTTCTGATCTTAGTCTATCAAATCTCATCAGGAGTGGGTGCACTGTTTTCCTCTGTGGCCTGGTAAGGCTGCTCCTCCCTCAGGGGGAGGTGATCAAAGAGCAGGCCAATCAGTTTATATCAGAGGCAGTCCCTCTTCCCACTATGGAACCCACTTGGACACTGAGCTGCCATGGGCTACATCTGTGCAGGGGTTCTAGGTTATCTCCATACATGGTACTTGGTTGAAGTATGAGTCTCAGGAAAGATCCCTGTGTTCAAATTTTCTGGTTCTGTTGCTCTCCTTGTGGAGTTCCTGTCCTCTCCAGATCTTACTATTTCCCACTTCTTTCATAAGATTCCATGCACTCTGCCCAACAGTTGGCCATAAGTCTCAGCATCTGCTTTGATAGTCTGCAGGGCAGAGCCTTTCAGAGGCCCTCTGTGGCAGGTTCCTAACTTGTTTCCTGTTTTCTTCTTCTTCTGATGTCCATCCTCTTTGCTTTTCGGGATGGGGATTGAGCATTTTAGTCAGAGTCCTCCCTCTTGATTAGTTTCTTCAGATGTACAGATTTTAGTAGGTTTATCCTATATTATATGTCTATATGAGTGAGTATATACCGTGTGTGTCTTTCTGTTTCTGGGACAGCTCACTTAGGATGATCCTTTCCAGTTCCCACCATTTACCTGCCAATTTCATGATTTCCTTGTTTTTTATTGCTGAGTAATATTCTACTGTGCCATTTCTATTTCTAATCACTGTGTTTAAAACATGTAAAAGATTTTTCCATTTATTCATTTAATCACTTTACAGCCTGATCTCAGCCCTCCCTTCTCTTCCCCCAGTCCCACCCTAACACTCCTCTCTCACCATTCCTTCTCTCCTTCTCAGAGAAGCAGAAGGCCCCAATGGGTACCAATCCACCCTGGCACCTCAAGTCTCAGCAGGACTAGGCATATCCCCTTCCACTGAGGCCAGGTAAAGCAGGGGAAAGGGACCCAATGGCAAGCAACAGAGTTAGAGACAGCCTCTACTCCCACTGTTAGGGAAGCCACATGAAGACCATGCTGCAATCTGCTATAAATGTGTAAGTGATGCTTACAAATATGACTGTGTAAAACCATCAGTTGAACTTAGGAGAGTCTTCTGGTAACATGACAATATACAGCACTTTGACAAAAAACTCTCTCTCCAATAAGGGAAAATAATTTAAAAAGCAGATTTTTATGAATTTATTTAAAAAAGTTTGAAAGGTTTTATAAATTTATGCCTATTCAAATATCAGATCCCAAAAATATAAAATAATTTATATTACCTTGAGACAACTCAAGATGTCATATACAACTCTCTAGTCTATAAATTTAGTACATTTTTCAGAATTGGATAAAAACAAAACTAAACAGAAAACCAGAAGACCCCACTGACACCGACAGCTTACATGACTTATGGGGTTATGGAGACACCAAGCAGGCCTTATTATTCTTCTTCTGCCTGAGGTTTTTTTTCTTGACTAGGGAGTGTGATATGTATACACAAAGCTACTTCAAAAGTTCAGATCAGAGTAACTGAAAGTACAAGATAGTGTCCTATTCAGCTTAGTTCATCATGCCAAGTACCACTCCCATTACGCACTGCAGAAGAACAATAAAGTTTCCAACACCTAAAGAGCAGGGGACAGAAAAATTCAGAGAAACTCTCTTAAAAGGAATCAGCCCTTGACTTTTTTACTCTACTTCCTCAGATAATATAAATAGGTAAATAAGAGCTATTGTCATCTACATCAAACTGGAAGATTCATTTGTTAGTGGTAAAAAAGAGAGAGATTTTTAAAAGAGCATTGATGAACTTTGAGCAAAGAAATGTCTAGACCAGCTCTATACATTCAAAGGGTGATGCTGGAGAAGATAAAGGGAGCCACAAACATTACGAAGCACACAGCAGTTAGGAACACTTGCTGCTCTTCTGAACCTGAGTTCAGTTGCCAGCGCTCTTGTCAGGCAGCTCACAGACTCCTGGAACTCTAGTCCCGGTGATCCTATATCCTCTTCTGGCCTCTTCAGGCATCCTCGCACAAGAGGAACATTCTCACATAGACACACACAAATAAAAACAAACCCTGAAAAACTCTCAAAGTTTATATTTGAGGCTTACAAAATCTCAGATTGCAGAATGACCTACAAATATTTTATCATACAGACTAGGTATGCTAGCCTGAACACATATCAGTTGCTCAAAGAGATAACTGATACTAACTTATAAGCGAGTATATACCATGTTTGTCTGAATCTGGGTGACTTCACTCAGGATGATCTTTTCTAGTTCCATCAATTTGCCTGCAAATTTCATGATGTCCTTGTTTTTAATAGCTGAGTAGTATTACATTATGTAAATGTACCATTTTCTTTATCCATTCTAGGTTATTTCCAGTATCTGGCTATTATGAATAAAGCTGCTATGAACATGGTTGAGCAAGTATTTTTATAGTATGGTGGAGGACCTTTTGGGTACATGTCCAGGAGTGGTATAGCCAAGCCTTGAGGTAGAGCTATTCTCAGTTTTCTTAGACAGTGTCAGATTTATTTCCAAACTGACTGTACAGGTTTGCACTCCCACCAGCAATGGAGGAGTGTGTCCCTTGCTCCACACCCTCGCCAGCATGTACTGTCACTTGAGGTTTTGATCTTGGCCATTCTGAGGGGTATAAGATGGAATCTCAGAGTCATTCTGATTTGCATTTCCCTGATGGCTAAGGATGTTGAGCATTTCTTTAAGTGCTTCTCAGCCATTAGATATTCCTCTGTTGAGAATTCTCATATAGCTCTGTAACCCACTTTTTAGTGGGATTATTTGGTTTCCTGGCATTTAATTTCTTCAGTTCTTTATATATTTTAGATATTGGTCCTCTGCCAGATGCCATATAGTGCAGAATAACCATTCTATAATGCACAGACCCAAAGAGGTTAAGTAACAAAGCGGACCCAAGAGAAGATGCTTGAATCTCCCTCAGAAGGGGAAGGAAATCAGATATTGGAAGTGGATGGAAAAAACTGGGTGGGAGAAAGGGAGGGGTGGGGAACAGGTGGAGGAAGAGAAGTGGTGGAAAGTGAAGAGGGCTGGGTGAGAAAACGAAAACCTATTTGGGGCGAGCCTACCATAACTGCTCTGAGAGACTTCATCCAGCAGTAGATTGAAACAGATGCAGATACCCACAGTCAAACATTAATTGGAGTTTGGGGAGTCTTAAGAAAGAGTTGGGGGAAGAATAGAGGGACGCACAGGAGACAAGAACTCCACAGGAAGACCCACAGAGTCAACTAACTGTAGACCATGGGGGTTCACAGAGACTGAACCACCAACCAAAGAGCATGCATAGCCTGAACCTAGGTCCCCTATACATCTGTAGCTGATGGGCAGCTCGGTCTTCATGAGGGTCTCCTCGCAGTTAGAGCACAGCTGTCTCTTACATGGACTCTGTTGTCTGCTTTTTCGTCACTTACCCCTAGCTGGGCTGCCTTGTCAGGCTTAGGGGAAGAGAATGCAGTTATTCCTGAGGTGACTGGATGTGCTGGGGCAGGTTGCAGGTGGCACCCCCTTTTCTAAGGAGGAGAGGGGGGAGGGGGAAGAGCATGGGAGGGTAGAGCTAGGAGCGGAGGGAGGGGCTGCAATAGGGATAAAGTGAATACATAAATAAATTTTAAAAATTAAAGAGACAGCTGATGTAATTGTTGAAGAAAGGATCAGAAAAGTGAGAAGATGCCACCATTACTCCTTGGGATATTATGTCAAATCATCTGTGTTAAATGCCATGGTCACAATTGCTCAATAACCACTTAAAAATGTGATTCATTCTACAATTAAGTTGTGGGGCTGTGATTATGAATCAACATAAAAAATGAAGTTTAAAAAAAAAATCTGTCCTAACTGTACTTTTGGTTGAGACAGCATAATATAGACTCAAAATGATGCAAATTGAAAAGGGGGAAAGGGAAGGTGCTTGTTTTTAAAAATTACTATTTTTTAAAATTTTATTTTTATTAATTACAGTTTAAAATTACTATTTTTAAATCCTTAATATAAATAATTAAAGAGATAAGTAAAAATGTTTAAACATCTTCCTACTGAGAAAATATGGCAAATCTTGCAACCAAAAATGTAAATACTGGGCTGGAGCAATGGCTCAGAGGTTAAGAGCACTATCTGCTTTTCCAGAGGGCCTGAGTTCAATTCCCAGCAACCACATGGTGGCTCACAACCATCAGATAATGAGATCTGGTGCCCTGTTCTGATGTGAAGGCATACATGCAGGTATTGTATGCATAATAAAGAAATAAAATTTAAAAAAAATGTAAATACCTCAAATGGGAGATGATCTGGGAACTATTAACTGACTTTTTGCAAAAAGTAGCAGGGAAAGTAGTATTTCTAAATTGTTTTAAAGGTATATCAGTAAATTAAATACTAGATACATATGCCTAAAAGTTTTGATTCAAATTATGTAACAAAAAGAAGTTAAAAAAAAAAAAACGTTTTCTGGAATCTGTGATTGCTGAAGAGCAGAGTTTCTTATTTTAGATAAAAAAAGGCATAGTAGATATAACTCAATAATTTAGCAATATATCTATCTGTTGGGAAGATTGGGGGGAGAACTTCCCCTTTCCCATCACAAAAAAAAAAAAAAAATCACTCCAGAATCCTAATTTAAATAATTATGAAAAATTTAAGTTTCATTTAAGGAGAAGAGGGAGGTTGGGGAAGTAGTAAGACATGAGGTGATAACTTGAGGCATGTTGTTTTGAAATATTGGTTAAATAGGCACCATGTACAAATATCAAACCAATAATTAAGCACAGTAACAGGTTCAGAGAAGAGATACAAAACAAGAGCTATGAATCAGAGGTCTCTAAGTCATGAAGGATAACCTGACAAAAATCTAGCACACAAATTTATGAAAAAAGTACTTTCACACACTGCTAACAGAGGTACAATTTGGTATGGCACATCTTCCTGAAAGACTTGTCAATATTTGTACCAATAGCATAGTTACTTAGAACCCCTCTGAAAAAGTTCTTCCAAAGTAAGATTCACACAAACGTAATACATATATAAGATTAATGTTTATCATGCATTGTTTATGCTATGATAATTTAATGTCCAGCTACAGAAAACTGATTAAATGACAATGAAACATATCTTCAATTACCTATGCAGAATGCTGTCAAAAAATGTTGCTGAGCAAAACACAAGAAGCCAAATTAATGTACAGCACTATTTATGAATTATTTTCTTATTCTTATAAAGACATGAAAAATATATTCTAAAGTGTGCTTATCTCTGAGTGTCAAGACAATAAAGAATTTTACTCAGCTTGTACAGTTCCTATGGAGGTTTTTACAAAACAAGAAAATCAACAAAGTGGGGGTGGAGAAATGGCGCAGTCGGTAAAGTGCTTGCCGTGAAGCATGGAGACCAGGTCTCACCTAACGCTACCCAAAAAGCTGAGTGTGGTGGTCACATTAGCAATCCCAGGGCTGTAAATACAGGCGGCAGGTACAGGTAAATCCTGTGGGCTGACTGGAAGCCAGCTTAGCCTATTTGGTAGATTCCAAGCCAGTGAGACCCTGTCTCAAAAATCAAGGTGTCTGCATTAATTTCCGCTGCTGCTGTGATAAAATACCCTGACAACCCTCACACACGCACACAAGCATGCATGCACTCAAACATACATGCCCACACTATGAAGGAGAAAATGTTTAACATTTTGCTTAGAGACATTGAGGGGAGTGGTCCATCAGAGCAGAGAAGATATGCCAGCAGGCAGAAGAGGGACAACAGGAGGAGCAGAGAGCCGGCTGATGGCACTAAACTGCACTCAGGAATGAGCCTTGTACCCAGCAGGACTAGGCTTTGGAGCTATAAAACCTCAAGACCCATCCCCAGTGATGTCCTTCCTCTAGTTTCACCTCCTAAACGTTCCATAGCCTTTCCAAAGCACACCACCACCAACAGATCCTGTGCTCAAATACATAAGCTGCTGGGGGCTTTTCTCTTTCAAATCACAGCGGTACCTGAGTAATGACACTCAAGGCTGACTTCTGGCCAGTACATTCATGTACATACACATACATGTTCACCTGCATGCACGCACGCACTTGCGCTCCCTCACACAATATAAATTAATAATGTGTTCTCTCCCTTTTTTAACTGCTTAAACGAGAAAAACCAATATAATCTTTAAGGTAAACAATAAAAACAGATGCCTACCAACTCGGCTTAGTATCTCTAGCTTTCAAATGTTAGGCCTGTGTAACTAGGACTACATTGTTAAGGCTGAGCGTGGTTCCAGGCTGGAGGGGTCAAGTTTGACAGTTCCAAGCCTGCATTTGATTACTGAAAGGAAAGGCAGGAAAGCCTGCATATAGGCATAGAACTATGTAACAATTCACAGCAAATCACCGTAAACCACATCATAAAGATTAGTCAGTTATGTACAAGAAAACAGAGTAAAAAACAACAGCCTAACTCTAATGAAAATATATTCCATTAAAAAAGAAAATAATAAAGACATATGACCCAGGCCAACTTCTCCCTTAAAGCAAATAAAACCCAAAGAATACAAGGATGATAAATACATACACACACACACACACACAGAGAGAGAGAGAGAGAGAGAGAGAGAGAGAGAGAGAGAGCTGTGCTAGGTGCTAGGGATAAAATCATAAGGTAATAATGCCCTTGGTGGAATAAATGCCCTTGTTATAGTATCAGACAAGTATAAGCAAACGATATACCTCCCAGCTAAGCACACACAGTGCCTGGAGCATGCATACTAGAGAAAGCTGGCTGGTCAGGAAGGCTGGTCTCACAGGCCAGAGTCTAAACAGGCAACACAATGAGTACTTTTAATAAGGCAAACAGCGTGGTGGGTGTATGTGGGTAAAAGTAGACTGACAGGGATTGTAAAACTAGAGCGATAGGTGGGAAGGTGAGTAACAGAAGGTTTTACTTGTGACACTAGAGTGTTAGACTATTCCTTAACTTCTATAATAAATTCATTAAAATTTTACCAGAAGAATTAGATATGGTGAGACTTGTCTGAGATGGATTATTCGAGGGAAAGGGGGTGTGGACTACTGTGGGGAGTCAAGGTCCCTGAGTAAGCGAAGTTCTGAGTGAATGTGTGCTGTCGACATGGGTATTGAGGGTGTCACGGACCATAGTGAAACCCATGCAAAGACTCCAAAGCTTCATCCCCGGGTGAGGCTCAAAGGAATGGCCAAGCCTTCCCTGGGGACCCATGTGCAGATGATACTGTGTGCAGAAAATGTCCACTAAAGCTTTCTCCCCTAGATATTTACGATCTGCAGGCCGCTCTCCTACAGAGATTAGCCCAACCTGTTGTCTTGATCCAGCTGTATACCACAAACCCCTCCTCCTATCCCTACATGGAACTGTGTGACACATGGCAGACTGCCAAGACGAGAGCAGAAGGGTACAAAGATCAGCACATGAGAAATTTAGTCACAATCCATTTAATATTGGCAGTACAAGTAGTATCATAGAAATCAGAAACAGAAAATTAGATTGGTGAAATGGGAACTAGATTCAAGAACCACTAAAACTGAGAAATTAACCAAAACTTGCAAAGAAAGTGGTTCAAACCTCTAAAGTGTCTACGAAGAAGCAAACCAAAAATAAAGCATAAGAAGAAAACTGAAAAATTAAAAAGAAATGTGATTTTCAATTGAAAGTCAACTATACCAATCCCCAAAAGAAAAACAATAAAACCATAGGCATGGTTTTAAATTACTTTGTTTTCTTAGGGCAAGGTCGGGGAGAAATGTCTCTGGGATTCTTACTCAAAAGAACAAATACTATTTAAATGCTCAGTCAAGATAACTCCATGGTGAAAGACGGAAGGTGATTTCTTTTTTTACTTCCTACACTTGTCAACAAGAAGACTTCCAAACTTTTTGATGGTGGTGGTACTGTGAATGACTGAATATATGCATGAACACACACAAATGAACAAGCAAATGAATTCCATCTCCCTTTTTTCTGAGCACAGTGAAAGGAGCAACATAATGCTAGATGATTTAAGTAATACATATATATATATTCAAATTGCTGTTAACAAATGCTACATTAATAATATTAAAAATAGGAGTCACATGAGGAAAAAAACCTACACAAATAATAAGAGCAATGGATTTAGGGTTCAGCTAAAATCCAGAGGCCATCTTAATTTTTCATGACTGGAAGTCAAAAGTTACTGCTTTATAGAGTGACATGAACTGACCAGAACTAGACAGGAAAGGCTATATTGAAGTCTGAGTGTCAACTGGTGCTTTTTCCCAGCTCCTTAAAACAACCATACATTCTGTGGTTGCATCATCTTGTTATTGTTGTTACGGAGCTCATTCACAGTTACACCCTTCATTCCTGCTCCTAGAGTCTTGAACTCGATTTTCCCTTTCTCTGGAACACTCTTCCACCAACACCTAGTCTGGTTACCTCACATACTTTTTAAACCCACATTCACCTGTACATAGATTCCTTTCTTTGAGGAAGTGTTTCTGACCTTCAAGTTTTAAGATATCTTGCTCTTGTTTTCTTCCGTAAGACGTCATATGCCCCTTACCATTTATGTCTGCATACCTTACCACACTACTACCTCTGAGTAATTATTTGTCTGCTCTAGTCCCTACCCCAGACTGTACACAGCAGAGCAGGGTACATATTAAATATTAAAGTAGTAATAAAATGCAACAGAAAAAATTTCAAGCCTTTTGTCAGAAGTATTAGTCTTTTAATATAATCATATTTTCTCCTTTAAAAGCCTCATCTTCTGGAATAGGCTATGAAAACATTTATTTTTAGTGATTTTTCTACATTATCCAAATCATCCCTATTATTCATTTATCTCCTCAAAACACTGAATTGTAATAGTTAAGTGAAAACTACAGAAAGAAAATTCAATTTTTAAAAGTTTGTTAGCTTCTAATCTCTACATGTAGCTATCAAAAGAACATTTTACAAAGCAATTGTTCTAGACTTTAAAAGTCAATGTCATAAAAAGACACACACACCCCAAAGTGGGGCAGGAAGACATTAATTTAACAGATAGAGAGGTTAAGACAACTTAAAATAAAAGTGAATCTTCAAGGGATCTTGGACTTTTAAAGACAGGAAGAAGAAAAAAAAAACTATAAAGGACATTTTTTTTTTGAACATTTGGGAAAATCTATTTCTTGGTGTTGTAGTTATGTAGGTGTAGGTCCTTTTCTTGGTTGAGATGTAATTATTGTATGTATAGTTTATTTTCAAATATTTTTTAAAACTACAACATATGATAAAGAAAAGTTGTTCTACATAAAATGTTGTTAAAAATAACTCTAAATCAATAATGGATAATCATTTGCCCTTCATTTCCCAACGATTTTAGCATGTTGGAGCTTTAAAAATGGGTGAAAGACAGGGTTTCTCTGTGTAGACTTGGCTGTCCTGGACTTACTTTGTAAACCATACTGGCCTCGAACTCACAGAGATTCACCTGTCTCTGCCTCCCTGAGTGCTGAGACAACAGGCTTGTGGCACCATGCCAGGCTCTGTTATGTCTTCTTAAGCAAGCATCTTAGACTTAAGGTTTTTCTGACAGTTTCTTAGGGCTTCCTTGTTTTTGATGATCTTGAAAGATTTTAGGAGTCAGCATATACTGCACAGAATGCCCTCAACTGAGATTTTCCTGATGTTTTTCTCATGATGAGGCTCGAAGTGTGTTTGGGGAGAAAGACTGCTAAGGTAAGTGCCTAGCAAGGGTATCAACTAGCAATATGATTCATCACTTTCTGCGCCTGGTGGTAACAGTATGCCGTATTCACTGTACACTGGATTATAGCTTCACTGTAAAGTCAGAGGTGTGGAAGAGACTGCTGAAGTCTCCATTGGCAGCTCATGCATACATGAGTGCAGAGTTAGGTTCCACACTTTAAGGAATCTAAAACTCCTGCACATGTGAAATTTGCTAATTCTACTTGCTACTTATTAATAATGACTCATTTAATCAGCATAAATGCATGGATATTTACTGCATGCAATGGATTATAATCCAATGCTAATATGTATATTTCTGTTGCTCAAATTTTGCTTTGGCCACTAGAATCCTTTAGTCCCCTCCTCAACTCTTTGGCTAACACATATAATTATAGACTATTTTTTGGGAGGGTCTTCTTTCTGGCGCTAATAGACCTATAGGCTAATCTTGTGGCTTTTCTAACTCATGCTAGAATCTGCCACTTCTTCAAGGTACCATGTGTTATTTTTTTGTTGGAAATCAATGTTAGAAACCAAGATTTGAATGTAAAGTTTGCTTCTTGCTAGTGATATATCATTGTTTCTAAACCTTTTCAGGTGACAGGACCATGTGTGTAGATACACATGTTGACATATTTCCATCTGTAACCTGTATTCATATTAAACCATCAGTGCATCCCGATGTTGGAGACAAGCGCCTAGTAGGAACAGCCATGGATGTTGATAAACATCCTGGTACACAGGCCAGGCCTCCCCGAAAATCAAAATTAGTCAGTCTAAAATAGAATCTAAGTTAAAAAGTCTCTTGTTTATAATAGCACAACGCAATCTGTAAACGTTATGTAAGTAATCAGTGCCACACAAAGAAGCATTATCATACAATCACCACTAAAAATGCCTTTTAATTTAAAAAAAAGATGTAAGTCAAATCTTAAATAACATCCTCACTCAAGAAAGAAGTTTGTTTTTACAGTACTGGCTAAAAGCACAGACTTTAGGAGCAGGCAAAATCTGATTTGGGGTTCTACCTATGTCATTTATTCATTAGCTATCAATTAGCTATCTAATTAACAATTAACTATCTCTCTGCACCTCATTTCCCTTATCTGTAAATGAAAACATATCTACTTATGAGCTAGAATTACATCATTACATGAAAGACTAGTACAGTAGCTAACATGGTCTGTATACTCAGGCAGCAGCATATCTCAAAGACCAGGTTGGACTTTGTTGTGAAATTTAACTCACTGTTTATAAGTATTGGGGTTCTTAACTAATTTTAGACAATTAAGAACAGATAGTAAAAATTTATTTCTAGTCTTCATTCTCTTTAATCAAATTCTACATCATGCCATGAAACTAACACTTTATAGGGCAGATTCCAATATAGCACATGTCACATCACAAAACCTGAATCATCTCAATATTATTCAGATTAGTCAAATATCACAACAGATGGCGAACACTGATGGCATCGGGGAATTTGTTGCAATTATTATTTTTCCTGTTTTTATCTAAGTAGCAGGGTGTGTGTGTGTGTGTGTTTGTTTGTTTGTTTCTGCCCTGTACCTTCATTTTTACCACTGTGAAGTACAACAAGAGAAACTTTTATACAGAGACCTAAATCAACATTATTTTTAAATCCTAACTGAATCAGAATTTTTTAAAGATGGAAAATATATGCATAAGACTATCAGATACAGACTGGCAATAAGTCCATTAACTCAGATTACTAGGTGTCAGAAGCTGTTAAAGAAGAAAATTTCCTTTTTGCTCCTTAGACTTTGCACCTCAGTGTTATGCTTCCTGTCCCACATATTCTGGCAGCACATTTCCTGTTTAGAATTTGGGCTTGAACTTAAAGAAGGTTAAGAGAAGAGGCATGCTTCACATTACTGAGAATAAAAAGAACAGGTTTTTAAAATCTTAAAAATAATCTTCCCCCCAAGTAGATTTCTATTTCTCTTCCTTATAAAAGCAACAAACTATTTCTGAGAATGAAAGAATGAAAAGAACACAAATAGCTGTGAATAGCTCTGTATTATAGTAGTACTTTCCCCAATTTTCAAACAGAATGCTCCCAAATATTTGAATTGTTACGTGTTTGCTTAAATGGTACTATTAATTGTGTTATCTTCAAAGCCTCAGTTTACAATCAAATCCAAATAAACAGAAGTCTTTATATTTCACCTTTGAGAAAGTCTTTCAGTTAGCTTTAAAATACAAGACTAATATTCCCAAGAAATCCACAAAGTATGACGTATTCTAAAACCAACACTGGAAATACAGCCTTCCTTCCTGGTGTGTGACCTCAGTCCCACAAACAGGTACATCATTTTTAGCCATTTTTTCTTGGCCTAAGAATAATTGTTCTTTTATTTTTAAATGTAAGATAAAGGCATTTAAAGATTTTCTAATTAAACTTATTGATGTTTCCCCTAAAGGAACAAAATTACTTACAAATTTAAAAAAAAAAATCGACAACAAAACACCTACAAAAGACTTAAGTGTGAAATGTTAAAAATAAAACAAGTATCATTCATGTAAAACAAGGCCAGGAAATATGAACCAAGAAGTGCAGTGTCTCCAACATTTATTTGAGGAACTTGTCAGAGAGGTGTAAAGGAAATAATTATTACAGTGATGTTATCATAATGTTAAAAGTCATAATTTTCCCACTTTCCCAATACATTAATAATTGATTAGTTCTGGATGTAGTAAAGCAGTTAAAACTTCATTGTATTCATGCTGCTCTTAATTCTAATTTGTTGCTCTTCTGAGAACAATGCCCTGAAAAGGTAATTTTCCCCTCAATTCAAGTCTAAACTATTTAAATTATCACACACTGTCAGCCCAGTATTTTTAAGAATTCTTTCTTTAAAATTACATTTTAAGAGCTGGAGAGATGGCTCGGAGATTAAAGAGCACTTGCTGCTCTTGCAGAGGGCCTGGATTTAGTTCTCAGCACCCACAGGTAGCTCACAACCATCTGTAACTACAATTCAGAGGATCTGCCATCCTCTTCTGGCCTCCTCAGTCACTGTATGCATGCAGTGCATATATGTGCATGCAAGTAAACACTCACAATTATAAAATAAATCAATCTTAAATGTCAACTTTATAAAACTACTACCTAGCCACTTCTAACTACCAACAGAAAACTCTTTCAACTTATGAGACCTCCTTCTATAACTGTACAAAGGAACAGGCACAGATAAAGGACTTGTCCAGTGTTGCCTGGAATGTTAATGCATGAAGGTATGTTGAGAGGTGAGGGACACTTGATGGAGATTGAGTCAGGGCTATAAAAATGCTGCACAAGAAAGGCAGAACACACACAGAGGCACGTGGCAGGCAGGCACCACTACGATGAGCACGTACATGGTGGAGATGGGAGAGATGAGAATGGGAGGAATGGCTTGTGCACTATAAAGAGAGGAGGGCCTGGAAACATGAGGTTGGTAAGGAACAACCTGATGAGAGCAGCATGCAACTGCCACCTGAGGCCAGTGATGTCCTGGCCTGTGCTCACCAAGGGCCATATCTAGGTCTGTGACCTGTCGCCCATGTTACCACCGAAGGCCATATGGGCGTCCCTGTCCCTGGAACCATATTGATATCTGAGGCCTCACGGAGTTGGTCCTGCCCCTCACCTAGACAGCACGGGAGAGCTAGCCCTAGCACTCACCAATTGTAGCACTCTGGAGAGTGGGCCCCACACCTCATCTGGGTAGCACAGTAGAGCTGGCCCTGGTGGCATGGGTGTGGGAGAGCTGGACCCACCCCTCACCTGGACAATGACGGAGAGATGACCCTGGTGGTGTGGGTGCAGGAGGGCTGCCCCAGCCCTCACTTGAGCAATGTGGGAGAGATGGTAGGCTGAACACCTTGACTATCACCTAGACCCAGATCAAGAACTTTGAGTTGGTCCACCCCAACATCTAGCCCATCAATGAACTACTGTATTCATGAAGGGGCTGGTCCTGCAGAACCAAAGATATAGGATCTTCATGACACAGGGCAACAACAGGATCTGGTGAAGATCCAGTATTGATATTGTAGCAGAAGCCAGAGGCCTCAAACTGGACCAACAACTCATTGAAATGAACATTTGCAAGTCAAGCTGTTTGTGCAAAAGGGTATACTGTGTGACATATCACAGCTTCCACAGCAGGATGGGTTTTGTTTTGTTTTCTTTGCAGGGGTAAAAAGAGGTTGCAAAGGCACAGAGCAGATATTGGGGAAGGGGGAGATAGTGAGATTGGGGTACATGTTGTGGAGTTCAAAAAGAATCAATAAAAAGTTAAAATAAATAAAATTTTAAAAAATTTAAATAGTCTGCATTACTTTCTCTTAAACCTATTTTTATATTTATCTCCAATCAGTACCTAATTATAAATATTAATCCTTTGTTTTAGAGGCCTAAAACTGAACTAGAACATTGGAGAAAAAAAATAATAGAACTAACCTACCTTGGCTTTATTTAATTATTTTATGAGACAAAGTCTCTTTCACATTGCCTTGACTTACCTTAAACTGGCATACAGTCCTGACAAAGTGTTGAACTTGTAACCCTTCTACTGTAGCCTCCCAAATACTATGATTGTTAACTATATGACAACCATGCTCAGCTGCTAACTTGACTTTAGACAAGAGAACATTATTAAAATTTAGCCAAAACAAGGCAGATGGCCAGTGGGGATGTGGGCCACTGTCAGTACTACAATAACGTAAACTCCCAGCCATCAATGTATTCAAACATGTACTGAGTGGCCAGTATCTGTGCCAGGAATGAGATAGGTACTAAGAGATAAGTAGCCTTCATGTCAACAGAAAAGGGTAATGTTAACTTTCAGAAATGTCAACATATACCCTCAGGCTGTATACTGTAGAGTGGCTTCTTTTTTCCTCAATTCTGCTTTTTTTTTGGAAGTGCTAGAACTATCTGCCTCATGAACACAATTTTTTAGTGCAATAATATGACAAATGTTCATGCAGTGATTGGTGACTTTTTATGCAGACGGTAGAATGAAAAAAAAAATGAAAACCAACCTCTAACAACCTTATGAAGACAAAGGAGAATCTGCCAATTCAGGCATCAAAAATCTTCCTTCAAAAAAAAAATCACTTAGAGACATAAAAATGAGAGGAATGCACCTATGACATTTACATAGTAGATACTGGAATTCATTCATACTTTATATTTATGTAGAAATGTGAAAATAATGTGTATACTTTATTGTTGACCAAAAGAGAAACAACAAACCAGTTGTTCTCCGATAAAATATGGTAATTTTTATTTGTTCTAAGCATGGAAATAGTCACTCAACTACTTCAAATGACAAGCTTCAAAACAATCAACACTTAGTAAAATGATCATTATCTTCAATTCACACAAAACTACAACATACAAATAACTCAGACAAGCAAAGATTTCACAGCACAACTTTAAAGATGATTATCTGGCAAAAGGGTGTAAGAGAAACAGAGCATACTTATAGAAAAACTTCAAAAAACTTCAAAAGCTCATTTTTAGTTCCCATAAAATGTGAACTTACTGGCAGAAGAATTAGATTTAAGAATATTGAAAAGACCAAACAAATATTTGGTGTTTTCAACCGTATGTTCTACATTTACACAACTAAATCCATTTGAAATGTCATAAGGGTAATATCACAAATGAAAAAGGAGACAAGTTGGTCATGCCCAGCTTTAAATTTATATGAATCTCTCTTAGGAAGCTATAGAAAGTAGGTAAGTAGATAAATTAAAAAGTAGGTGTGTAGATTTAACAGACACACCTTATCACACACAAAGTTTTAGCAATTTGCAGATTACAGCTTACAGATTTGTGTGGTGTGTGCATACACGTGTGTGGAGGACAGAAATCAATGTCGGCATCTGACTCTAGGGCTCACCACACTCGATTTCAAGACAGACACTCTCACTGAATCTGGGACTCACCAATTAAGCCTAACTGGCTGACCAGAACATTCTGGGACTCCACCTGTCTTTACCCTTCCAGGGCCAGAGTTGCTGACATGCCATTACTCCTGCCCTTTTATGTGGGCGCTGAGGATCCTAACTCAGGTTCTTTCTGCAGCAAGCACTTTGCCCATGAGCTACCCATGAAGCCCTAAAATGCTTGATTTTTTTAAAATGACGTAATTGCATTTTTCACATGTTGAGAAATAGAGAATACAGTTCTAATAAGACAGGAATACAGAAAACATGACAACTTCTAAAAACTAATTTTATGATACAATCTTCATCCTAGTGACACAGAAACAGAAAAGATAATATTCATTCATTGCTAATGCGAAATAAAAACTTAATCCTAATTTCAGTAAAAGAAATTTATAAGAAGATAAAAATAAGGATGGAGTTACTCATTTTAGGGTTACTAGTGAATATTCTTAAATAGTTTTAAATTTGTATGTGATTTTAGTGTTTGGGGGCTAAGAAGAAATCTAGAGCTCAAAATGGTAACTTGAGAATAAATTGGACCTAATTTAAATACACTGTTTCTCTCGTAATTTTTAAGCTCTACTATCTTTGAAATATATGACAGCTAACTCTTTTCTTGCTAATTCTTACCATTGTACTAATTAACTATTATCATCTTGTCTATAGTGGAGCGAGATAGAGCTCCTTGCTTTTCCCTATCCCCTAAAGCCAATTTTCCACACAACAGCCAGAATGATTTTTCTTAAGCCCAAATTAGTATAGCTTTCAATGCATACAGCATTCCCCTGTTCAAACTGCGTCAGGGACTTCCTATGAAAGCCACAACAAAGCTAACCCTGACATGCACATGACCAAGACCCACAAGGCAGGGCCCTACCCAACTCTTCAAATTCAATTATTCAGACTTTCCATCCCTATGCCTATGTCACTCTGGTCTTCAAGTGTCTAGAACAAACCAAGCTCATGAATTCTTAATTTGTTCTATGGGATCCTACTTGCTCCCCATAGGATCTGAGTCTTTATTTCCTTTGATTTCCTTTATCAGATTCACCTCCTAACAGGAAAACCTTCCTGGCCTGACCTACCTAACACAATTACATCTTCTCTTGGTCTTACTTCTGTCCTCTTCTACCTTGTTAAAACATTATTATCTTCACAGAATTTACAAGATCAACATGATATTTGGACTCATTAAGGGAGAGAATTTGTACACCTTATTTATCATTATAAGGTCTATAATAATACTTGACATAAAATGTGTTATAAGAAAAATAAAAGCTTTAATATGCATAGATTAGTATGTTCTACAATAGTGGAGTAAAGTAAAAAATACGCAGCCTCCTGCTGAATTCTTGCTGATATACAGCAAAATAATAATAATGCAGACAAACACTAAGGGCTTATTAATTGATATCTTGGGTCCTGATTTCCTCCTTAGGTTCTATTCTGGAGTTCAGTCTTCTGCAGTGACACCTTATCTCATGTTAACCACCTACTACCCATCTTCTATGCTGCTACACACTACCAGTATTCTACGATCTACGGAAATGTATATAAACACATATATAAACTCACAAGTTTTTTTGGGCATTTTCTGAAAAAGACTGGCATATATTGATTTTTTTTTCTGTGTTGATTTCCTTCCTTATTCAGTGTATCTCAAAGTCCATTCAAACTATCTCCAATACTTTACATATATGTAAACATACAAATACAATGGACATATAGAGAAAACTGCTAGGTGATTAAAATGCTACTCGAGAGTTATTTTTAAAAACTTTGGTGCATATATTAGATAATAATAGGAATACTATGAAACTATAGAAGTGAAAAAAATGAGGATTGAAGGGAACATTTACAACTGAACACAGCACCACACACCTTTAAAGCTAGCACTCAAGAGGTTGCAGCACAAGGATCTCTGTGCTCAGTGCTGGTCTGGTTCACAAAGCAAGCCCTAGGACAAGCAAGGCTATACAATAAGACCCTGTCTCAAGACACAAAGAAACAACAACAACAAGAAGACATATTTACAGTATTAAGAAAATTAAAATTTAGCATTGCTTTCCTAAATCTGATTCAATCAATTACAATTGCTCTAATATATAAGCTCTAATTATATTTGTTTTATCTAGAAAACATAATAATCAGGCCAGAGAATGTAATGCATTTTACAAGGATCTAAGAAAATGCAAATAAAAGATCACCTATTTGGAAGAGTAATTTGGCATAGATAAAAATTACTTTTAAAAAATATTCTTATCCTACAAATGTACTTGCACATTAAGGACTAGATTTTCTCTGATACTCAGTGCTACTCTAAGACTGAGCAAAAATTATGGAGGGCCTCTGAAAGGCTCTGCCCTGCAGACTATCAAAGCAGATGCTGAGACTTATGGCCAACTGTTGGGCAGAGTGCATGGAATCTTATGAAAGAAGTGGGAAATAGTAAGATCTGGAGAGGACAGGAACTCCATAAGGAGAGCAACAGAACCAGAAATTTGAACACAGGGGTCTTCACAGAGACTCATACTCCAACCAAGTACCATGCATGCAGATAACCCAGAACCCCTGCACAGATGTAGCCATGGAAGTTTAGTGTCCAAGTGGGTTACATAGCAATGGGAAGAGGGACTGTCTCTGACATAATCTGATTGGCCTGTTCTTTGATCACCTTCCCCTGAGGGGGGGGGGGGAGCAACCTTACCAGGCCACAGAAGATGACAATGCAGCCACTCCTGATGTGATCTGATAGACTAAGATTGGAAGGAAGGAGAGGAGGACCTCCCCTATCAGTGGATTTGGGGAGGGGCATGCGTGAAGAAGAGGGTGGGATCGGGAGGGGAGAAGGGAGGGGCTTATGGGGGGATACAAAGTGAATAAAGTGTAATTAATAAAAATACAAAAATAAAAATTTAATAAATAAATAAATAACATTAAAAAAAGAAAACCATAAACTTATTAAACAGTTTTACATTTTAACCAATTGGAAATTGACTCAATGTGAGCAAATAATAAAAATTCTGAACATAAAATAGAATGATGGTTGTACTGAGAAATTAATAAGTAAATTCAAAGGTAAGCAGAACACTGAAAAAATGAGAAGCTCGCCGGGCGCAGTGGCACACACCTGTAATTTCAGCACTTGGGAGGCAGAGGCAAGCAGACCTCTCTCTGCCTTGTCTACAAAGTGAGTCCAGGACAGCTGAGGCCACACAGAGAGACTCTATCTTGAAAAACCAGAGGGGGTGGGGGAGTCACTATTTATCAAGGTTCCTTCCATCAAAACAAAAGTTTACTTCCTTAACAGAGTTTTAAGGCTCTGTAATTCTTTCTTAATGTTGGTGAGCTTGCTTACTAATTAACTCATGCCTGGAAATCTTTATTTATTAAGACTGGCCATGTTGGGCTTCACAGACTGGTTGCTACTGAAATGTTTATCAATCTATCTGTTGGAATACTCAATTCCTGTTTTCAGATTTATCTCCTTTTTAGTGTGTGTCTGCATGAGTATACGCCACACGTGTGCAGGTGCCTAAGGAGGCCAGAGGTGTAGGATACCCTAGAGCTGGGGTTACAGGTGGCTATGAGCTGCGTGACATGGTGCTGAGAATCAAATTCTAGTTTTCTATAAAAGTAATATGCAATTCTGAGCAATTTCTCCAGCTCATTATACTCAAATCTTAAATTGAAACCTCAAACTCAAAAAGCAAGGAGCCAAATGGTTTCTCTGGGACAAAGAAACAGATGTAAATTTCCTTTATATTGACTAGAAACTTCCCTTGGCAAAGGCAGATTTCAACAAAATTTAATTTTAAGTAGTTGTCAATTAAAATAGACTATCTAGTTTATTTTTTGTTTTAAATGTGTTTTTTTTTAGCATAAGAATATTTGGAAATCATAAGATGCATTACCAAAAAGGAACAAAGTAAAGCACAATCCCTCTTTCAGAGTATTAGGCTAAAGTGTTTACACACAGACACTAACCCTAAAAACTTCAAAACTAGCAGTTCTATTTATCTGCCGTGTTAAAAAAAACAAAAACAAAACAAAACAAAAAAAAAAACTTAAAAATCCTATGCACGGCATAGGCAATTGCCAAAGGCAAATACTTCCATGAATCAGAGAAGACCTGATAATGTCAGATATTTAAATCTATGAAGTTAGTATATTGATTAATTTTAACATGAAAGAGATAGCCAAACTCCACGGCTACTTCTACATTTCTGTAATGTTTTCTTGTGGAGTTCGCTATAAATATTTATTTAAATCTCCTCTCTTATTAGTTTGTAAACTCTTAGGAATTACCAATTTTATATCCCTAATAACAAACACATTTTTTAGTCATAAATGCATTATTCAGTTTATTTGCTAAATCAATGACGTTGCATAAAAAAGACAATTTTAATCAGATTTAGTTGTTATTTTTATAACTTACCTTCAGCTTTATAAACTGGTATTAAAAATAAAGATATAGCTAGATTCAGGGAATGCCTGTATTCCCTGCACAAGAAAAGAAAGAAAGAAAGAAAGAAAGAAAGAAAGAAAGAAAGAAAGAAAGAAAGAAAGAAAGAAAG